>NW_015164711.1:0-65130 GCF_001447785.1 Gekko japonicus | reverse complement strand
ATCCATTTAGAGGCTGGCCTGGTTATGGTCGAGGCAAGCTTGTGGATTGCTGCATTTTATTATTGGTTAACATTGATTTTTTTACCCATTGGCCTTTCCCATACTATGATGCAAGATAACTTTGTTCCTTTATGGTGGAAAAAGATAGAAGATAAACTGGTCTGTTATGGTTTTTCAAAACAGTTTATACTGTCTTTGGGACATGATCAGGCTAGATCAGTTCTAAAACAAAGAATATTAGACATTGAACGACAGATGGACGTGAGTAGGATTAGGAGGCCTGTATTTGATGTAAGTACACTTAACAAGATAGTTGTGAGATCTTACATCAAATATTTAGATATCAGCAATCATAGAAGAATTTTTACCCTATTAAGATACAACGCCTTACCCTCAGCCATAATGGAGGCCAGATATACTAGATCATTGAGGAAAAGTTGTATATGTGGGATGGGACCTGATGAAACATTGGAACATGTAATTTTCGATTATCTTATATATCATAATATCAGGGAAGTTTTGATCAAGCCGATAGTTAACTCCTTCCCAGGTCGTAATAGAAGGACACTTTTGTCAATTATGCTGGCAGGAGATAATTAAAAGCTGACTAGGATGGTTGCCAAATTTGGTTGGTTGGCATACCAAACTAGGAAAGAGATAAAGTTCAGATAGACCTAAACCTAACCTTTGATCATAATTTTGATTCTATTATATCTGTATTTTAAAGTTTTTAGATCCTTATTTATAATTTTAGATGCCATTGTATTTTATAATTTTACTGCTCCCTTAACTGTATTTGTCTTCTATTATACTGGTCTATGACTGTAATAAACTTGATTGATTGATAGCCAAATCAGCAGCCCACTTGGTAACCAGCTGAGAAAATACCCGATAAATACCAATAAGGTATTTATCAGGTATTTTTTCAGCTCAGTTTATACCAAGTGCACACCCCTGAAGCTACTCTCACCCCTAAAGCTACACTTACCCATCACCTGTGAGTATCTCTGGTATTTCTGCTCCAGACCTGGTGGAAGTGGGCTCCCGGGAAGCTCATGTGTCGGGGCCATCTGCAGCTCTGCCTGCCTTCCCAGCCCCTTTCCCATCCCAGGGGTTGTCAGCACAGGCAAGTCCAGGCATGGGCGTGTCCTCTCCAGCTGTGGTACCAGTGCCTGGGTTGCCCCACTGCTCACCCCAACTCCGGACATTCATTTTGATCCTATTAGGGTTACAAATGAAAAAGTCCATATTTTATGCCTTATTAAATCATAACTATATGATTAGAAGGTATAGATATGAACTCTCGGTCTGGGGCAAGTGATGCTCTGTATTCTTGGTGCTTGGGGGGGCAACAGTGGGAGGATTTCCAGTGTCCTGGCCCCACTGATGGACCTCCTGATGGCACCTGGTATTTTTGGCCACTGTGTGACAGAGTGTTGAACTGGATGGGCCACTGGTCTGATCCAACATTGGCTTCTCTTATGTTCTTATGTTAACTACTTGTCTTCATGTGACATTTAAATCAGCATTAAGGAATCTTTTTTAGAAAGCAAATATGGAATTCATACTCCTGTTGCTTATCATTTAAAAGTAGCATTATTATCCTCATGTTAGGTCTTTAAATTAAATACCACATATTGTTTGGACACTAAGAAATGTATCCCCCAGACAAAGGAAAAAGCCTAATGGCTTGATGTCTTTGACCTGTGGGTCTGTTGCAGCCCTGCTGTTTAGCTGAACCTTCTCTGTAGAAGTCACTTTGAGGACTATTTAATAAGCTCATTAAATTTTATTCTTTGTAGCAGTTCACAATCTGATATTTAAGCAAGAGGACCAGATAGATTTTTTTCTTGGAGCTGTCTGACAAACTCACCACTGGAATACAACTCAAATAATGTTTTATCTTTGAATTGAATATAATGCAACACACAGCATTAATTTTTATTTTAAAAATAGAATACTGAATAATCAAAGGCAATAATAAATAATTTATCTAATGCCGTACTCTTAACAGCATTATCTTGGTGTACTTCCACAAAAAACCAGAGTCTTTAATTTACTCATAAAAGAAGCTGAAATATGACAGATCAAGGAAGTTTTTTGATCGGTCTCTCCTGCACTACAAAAAATTAATTCCCTAATTGGTAGGGGGAGAATCAAATGCAGGACAGAAATTTGCAAGCATACTCAAACAAGCCATGACATATGGGGCAAATACTTGTGAAATCAAGTAGAGATGAGACTAAATGGAAATCTAAATATATAAAAAAATCCTCTGTAGTAATATACATCAGGTAGCAATAGTTATTATTCAATAACAAAAATTGAAAAATATATTTGCGTTTGTACTGCTTGGACTAAGGACATTATCTCTTTGGGAAATATCCAGTGTTTCCTGCACAAACATGTAAAATGCAGCTGTTGCACACATCACGGACATGCATCTTGAAACATCACTGTACCTGATAGGGCCAGGTTTCCCAGCTGGATCCAAACAGAGACCAAAACTTAAACTGTTCAGTGTGGTATATGAAGAGTCTACACACACTGATTTGGTGTCAAATTTTGTCCCTTGGGTGGATAAACCTTAGTAAAGGTAAAGGTTTCCTGTTCACTAAAAAACATGGAACTAATCTTTGATGGGAAATTGTGCTGATTAGGAATATAATGAAGAAGTCTGAAAAGAATCGTCATCAACTGGCTTGAAAGGGAATACATCAGTTACCTGTTCTCTTGGAGGTCAACTGGAAAATGTGACAAGAAACACAGAAATATAAAAAAATGCATTCATAGGAACAGGCTGTGTAATGCTGTTGCCCAGGCCAGCCTTGGAACAGGGAGTAATCACACATTCGGCCAGCTATGCCAGATCATTGAGTCCAAAACCAGCTAGTGTTCTCTTGGTAGTAATGTTCTATCATGTAGAAAAATAGAGAGCACTGCTATGTCTGCTTCTGAAAAAAATCTAATAACTACCACAAATGAACACCAGGCAGAGTCAATCTTAAAGACAGTTTTGTAATGGAGGTTCAATAAAAAAGGGGCTTGAGGGGAAAAGAAGTAACTGAACTGCCAAAGGAACCTCCCAGATTCTACAGAAGCAGACAGTCCCTAGATTCCTAGAAACTACTTGCACATGGTGATAACAAATGAAAGTGGATACAGCCTCTTCAAAATATTCATTTTAACAAATTCATTTATCAAATAAGGCAGAGAGATGAGGAAGGATGGAAAAGACACTCAGAATGGATTGCATTGAGAGCTGTTTAAAATGTAATGTGCCAAGATAACTGGTTTTTTAAAAAAGGGAATATTAGCTCAGATTTCTAAGACTAAAAGGAACACATCCCTCATTTCTAGACATCTGCATTTTCAAGTTCACAGTACAACACATTTTATCTATGTGCAGCAGGTGGGCCTGCTAGTGTATTTCTATCCACCCACATGGGAAGCTTAACAGAAATAGCATCAAAGTAAAAGAACATACAGTACTTTATATTACCACTCACACAGTGTGAGCCAACTGCAGATATTGCTTAAAATGAGAGAAGAATTTTAAAAATTACAAGCATTTGGGGAACAATCCTTCACTGACAAAAAGAAAGGGATTATTTATTTGCTCCATTCTGATTAAGGTCCAAGAAACCATTTAAAATTGCTTGCAGTATTTTATTCAAGCAATATTACATGCTTCTGATTAAATCCAAATGAGGGTTTTTTGAACACTGCATCGTGCGATTTGCACCTCAGTCCTAAAATTGTGTTTCTACAATGATATTTCAACTATGGCATCCCTAGAACTCAACATAACCAGAGTCCTCTCATTAATTAGAACTCTCCCCATATGTCCCCCAGACAGCCTTGTGCTCTGCTGATCAAGATCTGCTGGTTGTCCCTGGCACAAGGGATGTCCACTTAGCCTTGACCAGGACCAGGGATTTTTCTGCCCTGGCCACAGCCTGGTGGAACATGCTCCTGTCTGAGATCAGGGCCCTGTGGGACTTATTGCTGCTTATTTATTTATTTATTTATCAATTCTTTCATTCATTCAATTTTTATTCTGCCCTTTCTGCCAAAGGCAGGCTCAGGGCGGCTTATAGTAAAAAGTTAAAAATATATTAAAACACACGTGCTTATACAATACAGCATCATAAATACAAAACATACTAATTCATAATACACAATAAAATAAAGTGCTGGTGGTGATGGCGTCCCGGACGCCATGATGAATTATGGCTGCAAATGGCCCCCATCAGCATCTGGCTTAGCTGGTTATTGATGTCAGTATAAGGGCCTTAACAGTTCAGTTAGTATTGTTGATGTTATTACTGGCGGCTCCCAATCAAAGGCCTGGTGGAAGAGATCCATTTTACAGGCCCTGCGGAACTGTAAAAGGTCCCGCAAGGCCCTGATGTCTTCCGGGAGCTCATTCCACCAGTATGGAGCTGCCACTGAGAAGGCCCTCGCCCTGGTGGGAGCCAGTCTGGTGTCTTTCGGCCCAGGGAGGGCCAAACGGTTTTGTGACCCTGACCTCAGTGCTCTCTGGGGAACATGCGGGAAAAGGTGGTCCTTCAGGTAAGCAGGCCCCAGGCCATATAGGGCTTTAAAGGTCAAAACCAGCAACTTGAAGCAAATCCGGTATGCTATTGGGAGATCCGGTATGCTATTGGGAGAAACCGCATAGGGAGATCCATCAACAGCCGAGCTGCTGCATTTTGGACCAGCTGCAGCTTCCGGAGTTGCGACAAGGGCAGCCCCATGTAGAGAGCACTGCAGTAGTCTAATCTTGAGGTGACCACTGCATGGATCACTGTTGCCAGATCATTGCATTCAAGGAAGGGAACCAACTGCCTGATCAGCCAAAGATGGTAAAAGGCTGCCTTGGCAGTGTCTGCTACCTGGGCCTTCATCGTTGAGGCATCCAGGAGCACTCCCAGACTCTTGACGCTCAGCGCTGGAACCAACGGTGCCCCATCAAAGGCCGGTAGTGGGATCCCTACCCCTGTTCCACAGGGCCTGTAAAACAGCTGTTCTGCCAGGCCTTTGGCTGAGGCAGTGGGTATCCAATAAAATGCTTGGCCTCCCCTACTGAAATTGAAGCCTACCACCTTAACGCGGCCCACACCAATAAGATCTTAGAGACCCAATGGTGCCAGGTTGAAAATAATATATATAATGAAATAGTACAACCTGTTTTGTGTTTTCTCTTTTTAAATCTATGCTATTTTAAATTGTTTTTAATTATTTTGTAAATTCTATTTACGTGTTTTAGAATCCCACTGTGATTTGCCCTAAGCCTGATTGCGGGTAGGGCGGAATATAAATGGAATAAAATAAAAAAATGAATAAAATATGTTCTTATAGTGACATTTATTTATTTATTTAACTGAATACGTATACTCCACTTTTCTCCCCTTACAAATCCAAAGTGGTTTAACATCATGCTTCCTTCCTCCATTTTATCCTCACGATCACCACCAAGTGCATGCAACCAAGTGCAAGGTCACCCAACGAACTTCCATGGCTGAGTGGGGACTTGAACCTGGGTCTCCCAGATTTTAGACCAGCACTCTAACCACTACGCCAGACTGGTTCTTAACCATATGACCTTCCACCCAGTCTAAGGTTCATGGGGAACTTACACACTAGGAGAGGACAGTGGTCACAACTCACTCTGATCTTTTGTTTTATGGTACAGTAAGTGACATGATGCATTCATAAAAATGGTTAGCCACATATTCCCCTAGAACTGTATCCATTAATAAGATAAAAGCATATAGAAAAGAGTTAGAGTTCTATAGCTCCTTAAAGACTAATCAAATTTGTGGTAGTGTATGAGCTTTTGTGAGTCTGCTCTCTATCTGAAGAAGTAAGCAGTGATTCACGAAAGCTCATACCCTACTAACATTTTGTTAGTTTTTAAGGTGCTACTGGACTCTTACTCTTCTACTGCTACAGACAGACTGTGGCTATCCATCTTGATCTAAATGCATATAATTTACTAAAAAGAACAAAAACAATCTAAAAATATGACACACTACTGCCCAAGCTTCCTCCTATTATAGATAAGAAAGAGTTAAAAAAAAATCCACTATAGCTCTGCAAAAATAATTCAAATTGTCAGGCCAAAACACTTGCACCAACAGGCATGCTACCCAAGAAGAATTATTAAAGGTTATTAAATAATTATTATTTTAAAATTAGAGAGAGGATGATTCATCCTTTCAAGAAACCTGCACTTCTGTCAATTCAGATAATCAGATTAACTCTTTTCCTCCTGAACACAACTTCTCTTCATTCAAAAACTGGTGAGGTTGGCATGTCTAAACACAAAGCACTAGAAGTAATACCTCCTTTCCCATGTAAACCCAATCCATGAACACTGAGAATGTCCAAGCTATCCACTTGGAACTCCACCAAAAGGTCAAAGAGAAGGTAAGGATGTTATTGTGAAGACTGCAGAACTTTTTCCTCCAAAGATCTTACAAAGCCCAAATCCATCCATGGATCTTCCTCAAACAGGCTAAAAACATCATAAGAAACCCCAATGGATCAGACCAGTGGTCCACCTAGTCCAACACTGTGTCTCACACTGTGGCCAACCAGTTACTCAGAAGGGCCAACAACAGGGCATAGAGGGCCAAGTTAGCTATGTTGGAGAAAGTAGTGGTATCTTTAAAAGTTCCGCCAGCACCAAGAAAATATGCAAGTGCTCTACTTCCAACCCACTCTCAGGTAAAATTAATGTCCTCCTTGCTAAAGCAGACTGGAGAGGAGGGTGGGTAAAGATAGTGGACCAGCTGGATGGGAGATCATACAAGTCATTCAATACACTCTTAGGGCTACGGAGTTTTTAGAAGAGCAAGCACCATTTCACAATAAAGACCTCATTACTCTAGCCACCGGCAATCCAAGATCTTTTCTTTACCACTGATGAGAAGGGGACAAAATATTTTCATATTTTGTTTAATTTCCAACTGTTCTAAAATACAGTTACCTGCTCCAAGCATTTTCAAGTGTTGGTGGGGTTTTTTTTAAAAAAAATCAAAATAATGAAATACTGAAGAAAGCTTGTAAAACAATTCATTATTTTGATTGCACCAAAAAGCAATTAGCACATGATAAAGAGACGAATCAAATCTGCAGAGCTCAGAAAAGGGCATAAACTGACCATGTTGCTATTGGCAATCACGTCCAACCAAACTACCTGGCGACAACCACTCTAAAGACTAAGAGGCATGCAGTATCTCTTGGGTGGCAACACTTGGCATCCACTCCCTTTTGTCATGGCAACCACTGTCAATTGTGGACACACAGCTGAGTCACTTACTCTCACAAAAGGCAACTGAAACTGATAAGCCACAGAGAAAGAAGTTATGGACTGTGGTCTGTATCCAAAGTGTGTGACTTTGCTATATCCCTAAATGCTCCCCCCCCCAAAAAAAAGAGGGGGAGGCATTCTGGCTGCAGTGAAAGCAGAGAGGTTTGAAAGTTGTGCTCCGTGGATGGATATGCTTAGCGGATCCAAGCCACTCTTTTTCAAGGAGCATGTCGGCAACAGTCACATTGAAATAATCTGTACTCTGTTTTAATGATCAGCTCCTTGATCTTTCCATATATATATGCAGTACGCACAGACTGTAGGTGGTGGAACCAGGAGACAGGGCTCTATATCTTCTGGTTGTTCTTGGAGGCGGCTCCCTAATTGAAAGCCTGGTGGAAGAGCTCCGTCTTGCAGGACCTGCAGAACTGTAAAAGGTTCCGCAGAGCCGCTGCCAGCCACACAGTACTGACCCTGGCAGACCAATGGTGCGATTCAGTATGGTAGTTCCATATATGTTCAACATGATAAAAAGAAGGAAATTTTAAAATCTGATTTGTTAATGGTAACAATCTAATTTGTTAATGGCAACAAGAAGAAGAGATTGGATTTATTGGAGTCTCAGAGCAGCTTACACTAACACCTTTCCCTTCCCCTCCCCACAACAGACACCCTGTGAGGTAGGCGGGGCTGAGAGAGCTCTGAGAGAACTGTCCTTGAGAGAACAGCTCTTGTCAGAACTATGGCTTGACCAAGGTCATCCAGCAGCTGCAAGTGGAGGAGTGGGGAATCAAACCCGGTTCTCCCAGATTAAAATACGCACACTTAACCACTACACCAAACTGGCTCTCAATAAGCAGTAAACAATAAACAAGCAAACAATACTAGGCAACCAGGAGACATCTAGAACGATGCTGACAAAGAACCCATACTGAATCTGACAGATCATGCTATACAGCCCACTGGAAGATCTATGAAATAACAGTGACAACAGCAAATAAATGTTATCTCTGCTACTGTTGCATCAGCTACTTCACAACCATCTCAGTTGTCCAAGATAGCTTGGCATCTGCTGACTCCTAATAGTAAGCATTTATTGTCTCAAGAACAGACAGTAAGTTGTGATACTTTTGCAAAGGTTTTTTGGCTGATAAAAATATTGCACACATTTTGATCTGGATGCCAGCTGTAACATAGGTCAGTCAGAAGAAATGCCTACTGCACCCATCCTTTTGATTGCATTGATTTACACTGTATCATCCGCCTTGAGTCTTGGTGAGAAACTCAGACTATAAATAATGTAAATGAAACAAAATAAATGAATATTTCCTCTACTCTAATACCTTAGCACATGATAATCCTGAAAAGTAGGTCATCAGATCAGACCAGCTCAAATGATGATAGCAATGCACTTGAACCTAACTTTTCCTAACATCGTCTTATATGAAAGTTGCCAGGATCCAATTACTTTCCTGCTGTCTGCCAGTGAAGGTGGCCACCCTCTACTATACAGGCAACCAACTTTGAGCCCGCAAACACTTTTGGAATTTTGAGAAAAGAGAGTAGACAAATGCCATGAGGGAAGGGGCCAGTCACAAAAGTTGCAGGGGTGGTAGGCCAAGTGTTGCCCTATGACAGAGGCAGCTGCTCGTCAATGGATGCCCCTTGCAGAATCAAAGGAGACGTCTATTGGGCTCTTCTAATGTATCCCTGGCTCCACGGAGGAACAGTGAAATCGGTGCTTTGGCTGTTTGGTTTGGTTTCCAAAGAATGGGGAAACTTTGCTCCCTGCACAATGACACAGAGAGGATGCCAAGTCCAGTCATCTACAATCTGCTGGTCAGTCAGCTGGAAGGGAGTGACCTGAAGCTCCTGGGGTTTGTTTTTCTGTTCTGTTAAAGATCTTCTGAATTTTATCCCAAAAACGTTAGAAGCAAGCAGGCCCCAGGAAATGTGAGCACTATATGCCCTATCCTATAGTATAGGGGATTGCTACTCCCACCTTTGACAATCATGCAAAATCATGTGAGCTGATGCTGGACTGCACTACTGGGAGTAGGCTTCACATTTTAGCAGTTAATTCTCAAGGCACTATGAAAGGCTGCTATTTCTGATAAACTCACATACTCCCTTGTCTTCTACAGACTTAGAAGGGTGTGATTCTGCTCAGTATCGCACTCTTGGTTTCTGTTTCATTTGATTGTTTATTTTTAGGATTTCATCTCCTCAAGATTCTGTACAAAAATACAATTAATACATCTATATATATAAAAGAAAGTCCCCTCACTGTAAAATCAACGCCCAGGCCAAACCGCTGGACCTAGAGACACCAAATTCGGGGAAAGCACTCCTACTGTGGCGTAGGTGCTCGCTAAAAAGGGATTTTTAGAAATTCAATCCCTAAGTGGGCCAAAAGGGGGAAAATGTGCTCCTCCCATTAATTCCTATGCGGCTTCCAGGCAGCTGCCTCTCTACACCCCCCACTCTCTGATTGGTCAGCTGCAGAGCTCAGTGTTCTGAGGTAAAAAACCCCAACAGTTACAGGGGACTGCAGAGAACTAATGACAGTTGAGGAAATCAGGAGTGGCCAACAACCATCTGTGAGGTGAGGCAAAGCTGCTGGCCCAGCCTCTTTGATGGCTTCCAACACACTCCCCCCACCTCCTACACCTAACAGGCAGGGCCGGCCCCAGCTTATTTTGCACCCTAGGTGAGAATCCCTTCTGGCGCCCCCTCCACACGCTCCCCCCCCCCTGCAATGCCAGTAGCTCAGAAAGTAGTATTTTTGCTCACAGGACTCCACAGCTTGAAGGGAACATTGCACAGGAGTGTAACCATTTATCCAGGCAAGTTTGTTAAAAGCATTTTGTGCCACGCAGGCAAGACCAGCTAGCTGGTTTCAAGGAAATCCCCGCCAAGGTGTGAAGAAGCGCTCGGCAGGTTGCGCACAAACAGGCCCCAACGCAAGGGCAGCTGCGGCCTGTCGGGTGGGGAGATACTCCTTTGGGAGGGGGAGGGGAGCTGCCGGGCTTGGAGCCGCAGAGGCCAGAGACACCAACCAGGAGACGTGGAGCTGCTGCACCTCCCGCACCCATGCGCCTTGCAAATGTGGAGCGCTCAGGGGAGAGCCCCCCAGGGGCTGGCAAGGGAGGGCTCCCTGTTGAGTAGGGTCAGGCTGACCCAGGTCTTCTCGCCTCGGCCAGGGGCAGATTGCTCCCTCCCTCAGGTAGGGGCGCAGGGCCTCAGGTGCTGAACGAGAAGGAGCACGCTACTTTCTGGCGCAACCCGCGGCTCTTCTGGGGACACCCAGGCACCCCCACCCCTTCTCTTGCACTCCGGGCTGGATGCTGCTGCTCCCCAGACGTGGCGCCCTCGAGCCTCTGACTCGCCGGAGCGGTGTCGGTTTCAGGTCACCCTCAAAAGTGCCCCCGCCTGCCCCAAGCCAAGAGGCTAGCCGAAGCGCCCGGGAACGAAAGGCTCTTTGGGGTTAGCCGAGGCATCCCAGGAGACTCATCCCAATTAGGGCCCCGTCTAATTGAATTAGTGTCACCCGGCACAGCCAATCGGCCGGCGAGGCGAGGCAAAGCTCGCCCGGGAGTGGCGCCGCCTTCAAGCCCTGAAGGCGGGCGGGTAGTTTTTTCCATGAGGCCTCCGATGGCCCAGCCAGCGCCACCACTTCGGGCTTGGGTGGCCTCCTCTAGCGGCAGCAGTGGTCAGCAGTCACCCGGTCAGGGAGAGGGCTTTTGGCAGGGGGGGCAGTTTAGCGCCCCTAAGGGTGCTCTAGGCGAACGCCTAGTTTGCCTAGTGAGTGAGCCAGCCCGGCTAACAGGTGGCTGTCTGTCAGGTGCAGCCCCACCTCCACAGTGGCTTCTAATATTCCTTCCCCCTCCCTCTCCTACACTGGACAGGCAGCTGCTTGTCAGGTGTAGGAGAGAAGTTGGGATGGCTTCCAACACACTCCCCCCACCTCCTACACCTAACAGGCAGTTGTCTGTCAGGTGCAGCAGCAGTTGCAGGGTGCTTAAAGCCACGAGGGAGCCTGCCCCAGCAGTAACGCCTTAGAGATCCTGCCAGCCCTGCCTCCACAGTGGCTTCTAATACTCCTCCCCCCTCCCCGTCCTACACTGGACAGGCAGCTGCCTGTTAGGTGTAGGAGAGGAGGTGGGATGCTTGCAGCGTCCGGGGAAGTTTGCTCAGTAAGATTGCCTTAGCACTGCTGCTGGCCCAGCCTCCCCGATGCCTTTAAATACAATCCCCCCCAACACTAGACAGGCTAGCGTCTGTCAGGTGTAGGAGCAGGGCCAGGGTATGAATGTTTATGGGGGGATATAGTAAAGGACATTTCTAGGAGCAATTTCGATGTGTGCCTCCCTCATGAACCTGAAGAAATGTCCACCACATCACCACTCCCTCACACCAACTCCCCCTCACACCTCTCACCTCTTACTGCCCCCAAGAAAGCTCCTGGCAAACGTTGAGCCAGATACACCAACACTACAAAGAGGAGGCAACTTAGGAATTCAGCAAAGACATTTGCACATAGTAGTCCTGCAGTGCACTGAGCTGCACAGGCCAAGTACCAGCAAGATCACCCTGAGGTGCTCAGAACAACACAGCCTCCATATGAGCAAAACAATCCAGGAACACAAGTAGAGAGGCCATCACTTTCGTGGAAGGTAGCAGGAGTTGACTTAACAGACGACTGCTTCTTAAATGGACAGTTCTATGTGGCCTGCTCCAGAGTGAGCTCATCAGGCAGCCTGGTGATCCCAGCACCTGAGGGCAGAACCACCAATATGGTCTAGAGAGAGGTCCTTCAGTAGAGGGGGAAAAAAGTATGTATGTCTCACTTCATTTCTTACACTACAATCTTCTCCATTAGAATTCCTACAACAAATGTCACATTTCAAATTTCACATCATCAGTATTATAACTGGACAAGTGGAGACCCACAAGAAACTTGCGGGATGGTTATCTCATTCATCATACCTTTGCTTCCTCTCCTCACCCCCTACCTCTCTCACACTATTTCTCCCCTCTGCCCCCCTTTTCTTACTCTCAGACTGGCAGTTTGCCCCGATATACGCACGTTTCAGAAACGTTCCACAACCAGATTAAAGGGGCCGTTTACACAGGCACATCTGTCCGGCATTCCCCAGCCGTACTCAACCCGTCTTGTAACGCTTCGCTCCTGAGTTTAAAAGATACCTGGTGAAAGTTGTATCAAACCCTGAAAAGCGCAATTATCCCATGTCCATCCCGCACCAACAAAGTGTGAACGCCAAAAGCCGCATAAGCGCATATCTCCAGATTACCAAAAAGAAAGCCGTGCCTTACAGCCATGCCTCCGCCAGGGGTGGGCCAACAGTGTGAATACTCCCTTGCGCCTCCTCCCCGGTATGCTCCCGCATCAGTCGAAGCAGTGTGACCGGGAAAACCTGAAACAGTTTATTCCAGGTCTTTTTTGCCACAACTCCCTCCCGGTTCAAACTGCCAGACTGAACTCGGCCAGAGATTAGCAGTTCCAAATATAAAATTATACTACCAAGCGGTGGGCCTGGTTCATATTGCTGATTGAATTAAAGATCCAAGACAAAGAATAGTGAATAGACTTCAGGGGCTAAATTCAGACTATTTGAGACAAAGAGCACTGTATAGGTTACAGGATATAGTAGCCAGGCATCCATCTGAAGCCAACACAAAAGCAGAATGCCCAAAACCTCTGAACTCAAAGGCGTGGTTAAGATCCAATTTAGAACTTACTCCCAGCGAAAGACTTGCTACTACTTATGATGAGACATTAGAGCTTTGACCCCGGAGGACCTGCAATGCATTAGCCTGACGTTGTATTCTCTTTAATGTTGATCAGAATACTGTTTTACTGTTTATTATTGTTTTTATATGTTAATGTTGAGTGAGTTGAAAGGGCAAACCACAGCCCAAATCTTGTGTGCAGACGGCAACAATGGGGATCCAGGGAAGGACCCCATGATTTGGTCTGGTGGGGGGGGGTGTTATGATCTGGGCTGTGCCACCAGAGGCCTACTAGGCCCAGGGAGCCTGGCTAGCAGTAGGTGAGGCTGGGCCTACAACTCTCTATTTTCATTGTTCACTCTGCCTGGTCCTCACGCCTATAATTCGGCCAAAAGGGAGGTCAGAAGGTCTTGGGAGGGTGCTCCGGGCCTTCTCAAAGGATCCTAAATCCAGAGTGGTGGCAGCGTCAGGTGACACCCCACCTAAGCTGTGACAATCTTCCTTTCCATTGCTCTGAAGACTGGATGAAACACACAGCATGCAACTCTCCACAGTACTATCCTAATCACAGTTAGCATCCTTGTAAGTCCACTGATGTCAATGTGCTTAGAAGCATATAACTCTGCTTAGGACAGCCCAGCCAGGTTCTTCAGGCCTTAACAATTATAGCTGTCAGTCCTGCTTTCACAATCCACTGACAGAAGTTGTCCTGACACTTCTTTACGCATATTTCGTGTTAAGCAAACCAAAGGACTACTTCATTTAACTTTAAATCCAGAAACACCGTAGCTTTTTTAAAAAAATCTGTAAAAGGATGGAAAGGTTATGTACTCTGGGTTACACCTAGGGATGGGCATGAACCAGGAAAATGGAGGTCCGTGGTTTGTGGGGTCTCATGAACCATGAAGTGGGACGAACCTCCCCCACTTCACGAACCAGTTTGAGGTTCGTGGTTCATGTTGCAGTGCACTTGCAAAAGCCATTTAAAAGGTTCCCTTTAAATGGCTTTTGCAAGCCACACCACCGTTGTTACCGTGGCGTGACTCGCAAGTGAACGGAGAAGGGTTTTAAATGCCTTCCTAGTTCACTTGCTGAGTTGTGCCGTGGTGGCAGCTCAACTAAATCCCTTATCAGTTCACTTGTAAGCTTAGAAGTGGGGGAGGAGCGAAATGGATGGGTTAAATGGCTAGCAGACATTTAAACCTAACAGCTGACGGGCAGAGCCACTGGGCTGTTAGGTTTAAATGGCCTGCAGCTATTAAACAAGTCCGTTTTGCTCCCCCCCCAAGAGAAACTGGCCCCTGAAATGTCTGTCAGCCATTTAACCCTAACAGCCTGGCAGGTCTGCCCATCAGCTATTAGGTTTAAATGGCTGGCAGCCATCTCATGGGCAGTTTCATTTCCCCCTGCTCTCTCCCTGCAGCCTCTGCTGGGGCTCTGCTGGTTTGCCCAGTTGAAACTGAACTGCCTGACAGACCTCACAACAGAGCCCCAGCAGAACCTGCAGGGAGAGTTCTTCCCGCAGGATCAACTACTTTGTGGGCTCTTTTGGGCAATCCAGTTTAAAGGAACTGCCCAAGAGAGCCATAGGATTGGCTTTTTTGCGGGAGCTCAGCTGACAGCTCTGTGCCGCCTGGGCTGGGGCTGGTTCCTCTTTGTTTAAACTGAGCTGCAAAGAGGATCCAGCCCAGCAGCCCCGTAGCTAGGGAATTCTTTGGGAGGGGGCCTTGGGGGGCCCCGCCAGCTAATTAAATGGAAGTACAGTGCAGGTGGTAAGTTGGAGCACTTTGGGGGCAGCCCTGGAGAGAGGGGGCCTAGAAGAAACACAAGGGGGCCAGGCCCCGTGGGCCCCATGTTAGCTACGGGCCTGCAGCCCAGGATCATACGGGATGGCAAGAGCTGAGAGCTGAAAGGATCTGCATGCAGGGGGGAGGTCTCTCCCTACCACACACAGACCTGGCTTGAGGAACCCACCAGCTGAGGTAGTGCACAGCTGTCAGCTCTCATCAGCCCTGTGTGATCCTGGGCTGGCTCCTCTTTGCAGACCTCCAAGCCAGGTCTGCATGTGGGAGGGAGAAACCTTCCCCCCGCCCCCCGCAGGCAGATCCTGGGGCCAGCATCTCCTGCCTGACTGTTTAAGCCGTCAAGCAAGGGAAGGAAGCCTCCAAGCCAGACCCCCCCCCCCCCCCCCAGCACACAGATCTTGGGGCCAGATTTAAATCTCTTCTCAGTTGACTCACTGCATCATGCTGCCATGGCGCTGCTTGGAGAAGGCATATAAAGAGACTGCAGTCTCTTTAAATACAAGCCTTGCTGCCAGTGCCAGTGTGTCTGCCCACACAAACCCTCCCTGGGAGGTTTGTGGGGCTCATGAGGGCAGGATGAGCATGAACCAAGGTTTGCAAACCACAAACTGGGTTTGGTTTGTAATGACCTTTGGTTCACAATTTGGTTCGTGCCCATCCCTAGTTACAACTTCCGTTAGCTATACATTTATAAGACTATAAGGATCAACACTGCTCATTTTCTTTATGTCATTTTGTATTTCTCTATCAAAAGCCTCTGTGGTCTAGCCACACTTTCTTCCTGCACTGCTACGCTAGTCCCACATCTTAAAAAGTGGGTCAGAAGAAAATAGCAGGTGTGGGATCCCCAAAACTTCAGTAAGAATGGGAAAAAAGAGAAAGATCAGCCCATGTTCCTCCTTAGTCCCCAAAGACGTCAAATCACAGTCCTACCACCATCAAATGGGAAACTCTATTCATGCTAATATTCACTGATTTTATACAATTAGCAAGAGGGAAGCAGCAGTGACTGCCTTTTTCCTTTCACCTACAGACAGCAAGAGTTCTGTGAAAGAACTGGAAGGTGATCATAGCAACTTCAAGGACTGATAGCTTCTATGTGAACTAGCTTGGTGATTGATTTAGCAATCTAAATTGTTAGAGTAATATATTTCAAGTGTCTTTCTTTTTGTCTTTTAATTTCAGGCCACTTAGTGCTCACTACAGCTCATTTTTGCAGGCTTTTCCTCTCAGATCTTGAGGTTAAAATGTATAAGAAGTTAAAATTACAAGATGTCTCAAAAAATGACAACAGCAACGAACAATCAATTTCAAGCACAGTTGACCCTGAATATTTCACCATTAGCAAAACACTTGAATCATTTACACAATACAAATACATTTAACTATGCAAATTGCATGGCTACCTTCTTTTAGTTAGAGTTCAAAAGCAAACAATTCGGCAGTGGAGTGTTACTTACAAGCTGCTCAGATTTCACAGCATACAGTTGTATAGTCTTTGCCACATTTTTAGATACTGCCAGGCTGAGGTCTGGATCAACAGCAGCCACATTTAGCTCACTAGAAAAAAAGAAAATGAAAAATAATGTATCTTGAAATAACACTGGCTTTTTATTAGACTTTTTACTTCAGCTGTTATTCATGATATTGTAGTTCACTGACTATATGTTGTTGCAGACCACCTTTAGAGTTCTAGCACATTAGAAATAAGGAGCAACTCTGAAAGAATCCTAGCTTCACACTCCAGTTTTTGTATGCAGCCACAGCCAATGACAAGGAGCAGCTGCTTGAGTGACAGAGAGAGGAATCTGCAAATTTGCCCTGAGGCTGATTTTATAAAGCACTCCCGACTAAACAAATGCAGTGCAGCCATTCCACCCATCCTGCTCTTCTACAGATTCCAGGACCAGAAGCCAAAGTGGATAATCATTCTGTTTCCAGCCAGAACACAGTCTATGAAAGTAGACATATCAGTCAACGGCTTTCAAAACCATCAGCCTCAAGGTATCCCAGACTCAAAAGTATAGTCTGATCAGCACTTTTTATTTCAGATTGAATGGAAACATTTGCGTGGTGACTACGGCTAGTCAAGGCGGGTTTGCACTACAGCGGTGCTGGGAACAAGCAATTCCCAAACCAGCATCATGGTTCTTCCGTCCAAAGGCTGGCTTTTAGTTTGGGACCAGAGGGCTGTGCACCAGTCTAGACTTTTTCTCACAGCCTTCCCCCATCCCAATCACTCACTCTCAACCCCAAGTTCACACAGGGAAACTCTAGTAATAGTTCTGTGACAGCCCACAGGCAGTTGGTTGGAACCCAACTCCTAGCAAACAGTGGCCTTCAGTATCTCTCTTCTTTCTACTGCCTACTAATGCAAGGCAAGGAACAACAGTAGAATTGTTCTTAGGCATAATTGTGTAATAGCTTCAAGAAATCAAATGTATTATGTGCAGGACCAACAAAAATATTCAGGTTCCCCCCTCCCCCACTTTGCACAATAAAATGCAGAAGATAAGCTGATTTAATTTCACTGATAATTGCCTGTATAATTAATGAGGAATCAAACATTTAACAGTAATGAACTTTCATTTCTAAAATTATAATTTAAGGAGGGGAAAAACATGGCAACACATTATATATGGAAATTTATTTCAAGCACACACCTTGCAATGGTTTTGATGATGCTGTCAAGCTCGTCAGTCGAAGGAGGATTGCGACCCCCAGGGGGAAAGACGAGGTTGATGGGGTCAAAGAGTCGAGATAATGACTTTGACAAGTAGGCAGCTTCATAAGGTTGCAGAGAGTCTTTCAAGGCTATTTCTGGACTGGGTAACAGAGGAACTTCGTTAAGAAATGTTGATTTCGTGTTCTTTTTTAAAAAAAATACAGCCGCACATCTGGAGCTGGAATAACTTTAGTGTTTATAAGCTTTGAGGGGCAAGGGTCTTGCGGAATTCATAATGTCAGTCAGGACCTTTGAGCCTACAATACTCAAGGTATTGATGCAATTCTTTTTCTAATGGTAGAGGGCAGAACAGTCCAATTTAACCTCAAATCCCATAAACAGCAGGAAGACTCACATAGGCCCCAGATGAAGATCAACAGTGCCTAGGAATTCATTCTTTTTTTTTTTAAATGAACAAACTGCTGAATTAGTAACCCAGAATAATTTCAGCACACTCCCATCAACCAACTTCCTTTAAAAGCATGCCATATTTGAATTCTTCAGTTCCTACTGGGGATGGGAGTTTAATGATGTCTTTGGTATTAATTTGCATCAATTAAAACTAATGAATGCTCTACTGTGCATGCTAGTGGGAGCAAAGTCAATGTGCTTAACAGAACCAATGCAAAAGTTGCAATGCCTTTATGTTGCAGGAAATGCTCTTTTTTGTAGAGTCGAACACTATGGATTCTCCAGTGAAACTTTAAAGAAAGACATTGCAGGAGAAGGGAAAAACCTACAGTCTGGGATTTCCTATACAATAATTATACACAGAATGCACATACTCATAATCTTGTTTCTTTTGCATGAATAGATCATGTGTATCATCTTCTATATGCTGAAGTTCAACAAAGGGTTCCATAGTTCCATTTGTATTAAAATGCCTTTGAATATTTTCACTGTATTGCTGAAGGCGCTTCCACAAATCATTATAGAGCCTCAATAATTTAGGATATTCACCTTCAAAAGCTTGTTTCAGAAACACGGAAGCTGCAAGACAAAACCCATGAATTCTTGTGCTGTACTGTATTAAATTCTGTGATTCTTACCATTTTAAGAGCTAGTCCAGTAGCACCTTAGAGACAAACAAGATTTTCAGGGTATAAGCTTCTGAGAGTCAAAGCTCCCTTTGCCAGATACCATTTTAAGAACATGACGGTCTGGAAATACAGCTTTTAAATAAATGCAGTGTTTGTATCAGAGCCTGTCTCAATTTCCCTTCTCCCCAAGATCGAACACAGGAGAAGATCAGGTCTCTTGCCTGCTCCCCTCATTACTCCAGAGAGAGGTGAATGAATGACTGAGGAAGTAAGTCCCTGGTGTGTCTAGCAGAAAGCCTATTTTCACATGTTCCATTCTAATAAAATACTGTTCACGGTTTGTACAGTCCTCTCTCCTAACTCTTGAAATTTTAGTGCTATAATTATTACTTTATTAAACAGTTACTAGCCTTACTGTGATAAATGATTGTCATTAATGCTGGCAAAGGTAATTGAGACAGATGTTTGTTCCAAAATTCCTTGTCCTCTAGCTATTGTCACTGTTCTCCTTTCAGGGATTAATGTTTGCCAGGGCTCTCAGGGCCATGATTCAGCCCTAGAACACAGAAACAAACGAAAGTCCATCTTAAGCTAGTACAAAGTGAATTTCCTTCACCAATGAGCCATATGTAGGCCCAAGGTATCAGGGGTGAAGAGGAAAGCACTTCACAGGGCTCCATCTCCAAATGGATAGGAGATCTGGCATCTCTCTGTCTAGAAATTAAACATGGTGTCTTTCCTCAGACATTACCACCGTTCTAAATGTTCCCGTTTGATGAATCTGAATATATTAACTGAATATATATATATATATCAAGAATAAACAAAGCTTTTTGAGTTGTTGTTTTTCTGACTCTGCCCATTGATTTTGCTGCAAATTTCTTCTCAAGGTTATTTGTTAAAATAGTTTTATTGTCTCAACAATCCACTTCACATCTGTACACAGCCTTCACAAGCTCCAGAGGCAAAGGCCCATCTAAATATGATGGACCTGCATTGTCTGAAGAACTATGACAGAGCATGGGCCATTCTCACTTCCTCCAGTAAACAGAAAAGGAGCATGCCCAGGGGTGGTTGCCAGACAAGCAGCTTTTGAAGAGGGCTCCTATAACAGGAGCCACAGAGAGGGCTTGAGGCAGCTTTTGCTTTCAGACTGTATCTATCTCACCAGTGAAACAGTAAATCACCGTGTACAATTAAACAATATTTGTTGGTTTTTATATGCAATGTTGAGAATTCAATTATTACCAATAACACTATGATATGTGATATAAAGCTTAGCAATACAATATGTGATATAAAGCTTAGCAGTACATACAAAGTAATACAATACTAGTTACAGACAAACGACGGAGTTCTAGTACACTATCCGTTTGCGTGTCCTTCATCAGGTTTGTCATTCTGTAATTATTTCTTCATTAGAATGAAGTGCTGCAAGCCATATTTCAAAATGCTTATACAATTTTTGACGTACGCTACTGGGGAGCTCCTATAGCAAGCTCTAATGTGACTGGGTCTACAGCATAAAATAATTGGCTAAGCTTCCTTAGCCAATTATTATATGCTGTAGACCCAGTCACATTAGAGCTTGCTATAGGAGCTCCCCAGTCACCAGAATCTAAGCGCGGTAGCGTACGTCAAAAATTGTATAAGCATTTTGAAATATGGCTTGCAGCACTTCATTCTAATGAAGAAATAATTACAGAATGACAAACCTGATGAAGGACACGCAAACGGATAGTGTACTAGAACTCCGTCGTTTGTCTGTAACTAGTATTGTATTACTTCGTATGTACTGCTAAGCTTTATATCACATATTGTAGTGTTATTGGTAATAATTGAATTCTCAACATTGCATATAAAAACCAACAAATATTGTTTAATTGTACACGGTGATTTACTGTTTCACTGGCTATTACACACCGTGGTCCTGTTTGTTGTATATATCTCACAGCAAAATCAGTAGTACCTATAAGAAAGGGGGCTTTTCTATTTGACTATATTCTAATCTGACTTGTTAGTAACGAAATAAACACACATAGCCAAGAACCTGGAAACCTTAGAATGAGGAAATACATATGTCCCATAAACAAGAAATAAATACACTGAAGTTCAGAAAGGAACAAGGGAAAAAATGGTAGGAAAGAAATATTCATGACTGAAACTGAAGTATGATGTTGCAAAAGCACAGTGTAGATTTTGCAGCATGTAAAGAGGGGCCTTAAGCTATGTACAGACAGGGGACAAAAATATACTGCCACCGAAGCAGGGCGAGAATGGGTGAGAATGGAGTAATCACATCCCAATTTCTTCCTTCTTCTGCTGGAGCAAAAGTACAGTGCAATGGCAAGTGTGATTTCCCCCCCATCCTGATATGGAAACCTAACCTTCCCCTTGTTTCCCCTTTCCCATGGCAGCTGCACTGTAGTGGTACAGCATGGCTGGGCTGGGCAAGAGGGGGAAAACCCCTTTTAAAGAGCTGAAAAGTGGCTGTGGGTGGGGTCTGCAAATGGACACTCTTGGACTGGATCAAAAGAGGTTTATTTTTATCTGGTTTAAAGGGGAAAGCCACAGTAAGCCCACTAATCATGCTCTGGACGAGCACAATGTTGTGTGGATGTTCCCTTTAAGCATGGGGATTTCCTGCTCTTCTTGTGTGTGTGGGGGGGGGGAAATTCCTGTGGTTAAGCAGCCTGGTCAAGAGAAATTCTTAAGCACAGCACCTCACAGTCCTGTGAGAGTCAAACACAATTAAAACAAAAAACATTCTGGCCCTTTCCAGCTCTACACACCTAGTAATTACAAGGCAGTATGTGTGGTAGAATTAGGCAGTCTGCTGATTTCAACTAGCTTCCAGATCACCTGGTTACTTAGCAACCACACAGCAGATGCTTACACACTAAGTAATATCTCCATTTTTAAGATGAACCCACAAAGATGCTTCCACAGATCCTATCCATTTATTGAGTTGCATATGTACAGAGTTTTTTGTTTTTTTTAATCTAGCAAATTAACAGAAGAAAAATATTGTTTGTGTGGGTTCATCATCATCTGTATCTTCTGGAGGAAAAATCTACACCCAGTCTCCACAGTCATTGACTAATTATATTGTAAGTTCATATCAGCAATAATACCAAACACACGCACACACATCTCAGTTTACTGTTTCTTTTCTTCATCCACCTCCTTCTTTCAAGAATCTCAGGGATTTCTCATTTTATTTTCATAACAAGCCTGCGAGGTAGGAAAATGATGAAACTTTCTCCAGTGAACATTATGGCTGCACGGAGATTTGAGTCTAGTAGTCCAACTGTATGCAGAATTACTACAATCGAAACTTGTTGACTTCAGTGAGCTTAGACTGAAGTACTTCTCCAAAGGATTGCCCCACAATGGTACAGTCTATTTCCCACTGAAGCCAACAGGGACATTCTCATTTATTTGAAAGGGAATGGATTGCAGTCAATGGGTTGGATCCAAATTAAATTTTCTAATGGCAAAATGGAACTTTCCTGCCTCCCCGCTCCCACTGCAGCCCAGTGATCTCTGTGAAATGCTGCTCCTGTCGGACAGGAAACCCAAGGAATGCAGTGGAAAGGGAGAATTGGTAGAAAATGCAGATATAGTCTGGATCCCAGAGAGCCACTTCCAAGTCCACTCCAATGCCAACTGCTACACCATGCTGACTCTGTCATGACTCCTTTTTTATGGGCCTTTGATTCTAGGCACACAAGCAACATACACCAACCAGGTGTTCAGAATGTTCATTCATACTGCATTGTAGATATTCAAGGCTGGTCAGTCAAGAAAACCCACTTTTATTTGTCCTCCCAATAGTCCTCAAGAGAACATTTCAGTGCAAAAGAAAGGAAAATGCACGCCAGTTATTACAGAGCATCCAGAAGCCAAATCAGCACCCATCTTCATGATGCAGAACCCAGTTTCTTCAAGGCAACATTTTTGGTGCAGGAAAAGGCACTTTCCTAGCACACCAGATGTAGCATTTTACAGCTGGAAAAATATGATCTCTCTCTCTTCATTTAATACCATCAAAAGTTCTCTATGAACTTTGGCTGACGGATTCCATGACTACTTATTGGCTAATGACCAATAAAGCAACTCTTCTTTTCTTTGGTCATTAAGGAAAGAAGTTTAAAAAAAAGCAACATGCAGCAATAAGCTTCCTTTTTTTCCCCCATTCATCACCCTTCCACATATCTGTTCCTTTTAAAAAAGCACAAAGTTATGCCTTCTTCACGACTGTGGCACAGATCTTTCCATCATGTCACAAAAAATAGCCTTGACATTTTTATTTCCCTGACTTCTGAGAGGAGGTGAATTCAACAAAGTCCTGCAAATATGGAACACAACACACACCCTTTCTTGGAAATAACATGGGAAGACTATGCAACTGAAAGGATGCATCCCTTGCAGGGTTTTGCAGCTAGACAAGCCCAAAGAGCCCTGAAATTTCCACATCTCATGTCATTGATATTTGATAAACAATGACTATCCAATGGACAAGAAGGTGAAAGAGAGAAAAGCTCCCATTTCTGATTTTGTTACTAGCTCTGAACCCTAGCATCACCAAAAATTGTGGTCAAATCTCAAATTCTCCATCAGAATTAAAAATGTGTAGACTTCCTACATAGTCATCAGTGAGGTGCAAAGACACCATATCAATGCTTTGTTTCTGGAAATTTCAGTGGAGCCAAGCGATGAAGATTCCCTACAAATGGGATGACTGTGCCATGCAGAGAAGTCCCATTCCAGGAACTGAGTCCCTGAAGATGGTATACAGCCAATGTTATACGGAAGTCATCAATCACTCTGTCTCCCTTCAAGCAGAGCCTGAACCAACGACTACAGTTACATGTGTTTAATTCTGCAGATGGCTGGAGCCTCAGCATATTTGGAAGGAGATATCTCCTCTCACCACAACACCTGTGGCAGATGCTGGTGGTGAGTTTGCAGACTCAATGCACTTACAGGATAATTCCAAGTGGACGGAAAAGCCACATAGGCTGAATTAAAAACTTACAGTCTGTTGCCGTCTGAAACTGGAAGGCAAGTGTCCGAGTTATTGCTGTCCAAAATGCATACAAAATGTCTGACTGGCCATCCTGGGTGAGAAAAATGAAAATAAGCATTCTGTAGATTTCAAAATTATCTAAAAGAATGTGCTATAACGCTTATCTAAATCAATTATACTACTACTTACTAACCATGAGCAATTAATTCAACACAGGGAGCAGAGAATTCTGAGAAGAGAACAAATTCCTTTGATATAATTGTAGGCTTCACTTAAATACTTGGATCTGAGTTCTTGTATTGTTTTTGAATTTTAAATAGATACATTTACACAATTTATAAAAGGGTTAAATCACTAGTCTGTATTCTAAATCAGTATACATTGTGCACAAGCAAGAGGGTAAACACAGAGCAATCACTGGAAAACATTTATTCTTGGCTATAAATATAGTGTTGTTCTGTTCCACTGTAATTCTAAAACTGTTAGGCTGCAATCCAGTCCTCAGTTATAAATGCTTACACGATTTCCCAAAAGTTGGCTGTCTTGCCATCACCATTTAATCTTTTCCCCATAACTTTGACTATAACAGTAACTACATGGCCAGGTTTTGTTCAACAGCTCAACTCTGCCAACTGCTTCTGAATTATCCTTTATTCATTTAATAATTAGTTATATACCAATCATTTGGGCCTTGAACAAGTTGCAGATGGCCAGAGGCTAAAAGAATGGTCATAAAGGCTTAGAAAGCTCATGCACCTCCAAATTCTGAGAACTGGTTTGCAGATCTTCTAGATGGAGTATCTCAAACGAACAATGTGTTGGATAAATTTAATGCTGTATGGAAACCTTTCCATAATGTTTCATCCACAATACTGATTATCTTTAGTACAAAATAAGAGAGGATTTATCTGGCCCTTAGAAGCCCTACTTTGGGTGCCCCCACCTTCTGAGATTAGGCAGATGGCAATCTGGGAGAGGGCCTTCTCAGTCAGCATGCCAAAACTCTGGAACTATCTTACCAAGAAGATTTGTCTACCCTTTCCTTCTTCCACCAACGGGCAAAGACTTTTCGTTTGTTATCCCTCAGTAATATCTCCTTCCTATCTAATGTTTTAATTGTTCTTTTTATGTCTTTGTATTTCAGCTCTGTTTTTAGTTGTTTTGATGATCTGTGTTTTAGGGGGAGGAGTTGGCTTTAATAGTTTTTAAATGTTATTTTATTATGTATCTTTTGATTTGCTAGCCACCATGGTGGCCCTTGTGAGATCAGAAAGGCAAATAAACAAACAAATTATATACACAGTAAGTGTTCATATCTATGCAGTCCAATGCAGAGGTACTCCAGTATAAACCCACTGAAATCAACGGGCTAGGGTAACTCTATATAGGATTGCACTGTTCATTCACTATATTGATAATCAAATCAGTCTCCCTCACTTTTGTTCTTCCTTCTCCCCACTTTCACATTTATCCTGTGAAACTCTGTTTTCTTTACTTTCTTTTTGATTGTATATTTGTCATACATTAAAATCAACTAAAATCTTGGCACTAATTTAAAAAACAGAAAAAGTTCATGTCCAGTGTTAACAGAAGAGCTGAAGAAGAAGCAACCACAAGTCAGATGGGAAGGTCAAAGTCTTAAAGCAACATGCAGTACATAGAACCACATTATTCTATATGTCATCTGCATAATCTAGAGTACAGCTGTTCTGGTATTGATTCATTATTGAAAACTAGATTCAATACATTTGTAATGAATTATTTCACTGAGTTTAAAAACCAAATGAGAACTGTACAAAAACAAAAGTTTAAATAAACAGCGGGAGGAGAAAAGAAACCTCACTACTACTACTACTACTACTACTGCTACTACTACTACTCACCATCATAATTCAATTTATACCCCACCCTATCCCACAAGTGGGCTCAGGGTGGCTTACAATATAAAATCCATAAACCGCCCGACCCGGGAGGTGTGTTGTAAGTGTATTTTAAGGGGGGCAGTATGTCAGCAAGCTGCCATTCTGTTTTCTGTGACCTCTGTGTACATATCCTTTCCCTGTTGCACCCGGCTTGTTTTCTATCATCCTGCTCCTGCGTTGGAATGCACAAGATAACTGCTGGAGGTTGTGTGGGGGAGAAGATGCTGTAATGCTTGCCTATTGCTTTTCTCATGAGTCCTGCACCTGTGTTTTGTCTGATGTTCTGCCTGGTTCCCATGGACTGGGCGCGCAACCGTTTCATTAGCCCGCCAGCGGGAATGCTATTCATTGGATCTGTATCTGTTTGAATTTCCTTTATTATGCTTGACCTAACTGTGTATCCCCAGTTCTAACAAAGAACGTGTTTGAGTATGTCTTCAACGCTTTGAAATAAATTTTGCTTTTCTTGAAAACGTGGATTTATTCTCGATGCTTGGGGATCCAACAATTATCAACAAACCCTGTGCCTTGTATCAGGTGAATATAGATACTCCAGAAAACTCCAGTGCCCAATATTATTATTTAAAATAACAAGGTAGTGGGGAGGAGGCCATAAACAGGGGAGGCCAGAATGGTTGAACATCCACCGCCTCAACCAAAAGCCTGGCAGAACAGCTCCATTTTACAGGCCCTGCAGGGCCCTGATCTCAGGTGGGAGCATGTTCCACCAGGTTAGGGGAAGGGCCAAAAAAGCCCTTGCCGTGGTTGAGGCTAAGCGGATGTCCTTCGGGCCAGGGATCACCAGGAGGTGTTAATCAGAAGAGCGTAAAGCTCTCTGGGGCTCATATGGGGAGAGGCAGTTCCGTAGGTATGATGGTCCCAGGCCACATAGGGCTTTAAAGGTCAAGACCATAACTTTGAACTGGATCCAGTATTCAATCAGCAGCCAGTGCACTTGGCGCAACACTGGCTGAATAAACGCCTGTGAAGGTGGTGGCGTCAGCAAGCGTGCTGCCGCATTCTGCACTAGCTGCAATTTCCAGATCTGGCCCAAGGGTAGCCCTGCATAGAGCAAGTTACGATAATCCAACCTGGAAGTGACCATTGTATGGATCACTGTAGCTAAATTCTTTTCTTTTTTTAAATATAAACTCTCCTAAAAAGGAGATAATTTTATTGCTTTTCATATTAGAAATGGGGGAGGGTATATAGATGGGTAAAGAAAAGGTCGAGTGATGCTTTCATTAGTATGTTAATCTGTTAGTAATAATAAAAGAAGATTCTTCTTTGGCTTCATTGTGTTGTCAATCGTCTTTCATCTTCTCAGTTATAAACAATTGTTAAAAAATTAGTAGTGTCCCACTTTTTTGCTGTTAGTAAAAACTTTTCAAACGCCTTGCGAGCTGGTTCTTCTCTCCTCGGGCTGGTTTCTCCTCCGAAAAGACAGGAAGGGTCCTCCTCCTCATTCTCTTCTCCAGCTTTTTAGCTTCTCTTCCGGGTCCCTCCGCTTTAAAGGCATTTTCCTCGTTACTCGCAGCTCAAAGCTTATAACAGATTTCCCAGAGGAAGCTATCGTTCAGACCGGATGCTCCTCCCTTCTTGTTGCGCAGTTCTTTTTCCAGCACCGACATCTTATTTATTTTGTTTACATTAAGCAAAGTTCGCAAAGCACAATTAAAAGATAAATCTTCATGACCTTTTCAAACATTCCATCTCCGAATGACACCACCCTTTTCAGCTTTCGTTCTCCCCCCCTTCTTCTTTAAAGTCTCTTTTTAAATGGGAGTACAGGAATCCCTCCTCCTCTTTCGCTGGGGGGGGGGAAGAAACACGCTTAACTTCTTTTCATCGTAAGGATTGACAACTCACAATTTCAGCCGCTCCTTTTCTTTTCATTTGCATTTTCGCTTCATCACTCAGGTGGCGTCTGGCGGCTCCGCTAAGCCCCGTGCGGGGCCGCGAACGCGGCGAGGTTCATTGGGGCATGAGTGGAGCCTCAATTTCCGACCTTCCGGTCGAGAAAGAGGCTTTTCCACTCGCGCGCCCCGAGTCGGAGCCCCCCTGGGGCTTGTCCGGGTCTCTGCTTGTGTGGATCCCCCCCCTCGACAGCGGGCGGGCGAAAATGCCCTCGGGAGCATCCCGAGGTTGCGTCCGCCATTCGCGGAGACCAAACCGGAAGCCGCTGTAGCTAAATTCTGAGTAGTGAGATAGGGAACCAACTGCCTGCTAGCCGGAGATGATAAAAGGCCGATCTGGCAGCCGAAGTGACCGGGACCTCCATGGTAAGCAAGGGCCGCATAAAAAGTCCTTTTAGCAGCCTTTACTGCCATCTCATAGGATGTTCTCAAAGCTTCGTCACAAGTGCACCATCACCCTCGCTCTACCTGTCTCAGTTCTTGCTTCATCCTCTGTAGCTCTGGGGTATACCACAGGGTTAACTTGGTATGAGGATGGAGAGGGTGCTGGGGGGGCATTTGGTTGATGGCCTTGGAGAACCTGCTATGCCAGTTCACCAGCTCATCGAAAGAATCGCCAGGGGGCATCAGATCCCACAGAGAATTCTGTAACCAAATCAGGTCTGTCTGGCTCTGTTGGTGAGCATAATCCACTTGCCGCCTAAACACAGAGGGTTAGGAATGCCTAGCCGGGCTTTCGGGGCGAAGTGGTCTGACCGTAAGACCATATCTATGGGCATCAGATCCACATTTTGTAATACTTCCTAGTCACAGACAGCTTATCACCTTGTAATACAACAATTCCCGGTAGTAGAAGCTGCTGGCAAGTTGACCAGTGGCTTGCATTCGATTATTTTTTCAGCTCTGTGGGAACAGTTTCAATAAAATTCCTACCTCTTAAAAATGCAATCCAGAAATAAGGACAACACTCTCTCACAATTTTTATGCCAAGTGTATTTAAAATATGTATTGAGAGAACAGTGGCTTTATGGTGCTTGGATACCATTACAAGCCATAAGGAACATGATTTCTGACAACACCACAGCTGACCTTGCCACCAAACTCTGCCATTGTGTTGTCACCCATAACCACTTCACATTTGGTGACAACTTGTTCCTTCGGATCAATGGTAAAGCCACAGGCACCCACATAGCCCCACAGTATGCTAATATATTCATGGCCGAATTGGAGCAAGGCTTCCTAAACTCCTACCCACTCACACCTCTCTTATACCTGTGTTATACTGATGATCTCTTTATTTTCTGGACATTCAATGACTTTCACCCCACCATCAACCTGACAATGAACTAATCTATGCAAGAAATACATTTTCTGGACACTACTGTAAAAATACATGATTGACACATAGACACCACCTTATACCAAAACCTACTGACCGGCAAACATATCTACATGCCTCCAGCTACCATCCTAAATATACCAAACAATCCATTGTATACAGCCAGGCTCTACGGTACAGCCACATCTGTTCCAATCCTACAGACAGAGATCCTCACCTGAGGGATCTACAACAAACCTTTTTGGAACTAAAATAGCCACTTGATGAAGTCAAGAAACAGATTAACAAAACCAGAATGGTACTCAGAGAAAATCTGTGGCAAGACAGACGCTGAAGAGTCCAGCAACACCAGCATTGGTCCTAACTGTTTTTAAATGCTTTTTAATGTTTTAACTAATTATTTATTACTATGTTTTGTGCTGCTTAATAGCCACTTATTGTGTGATCCGCCCTGAGCCCATTCGCGGGGAGGGCGGAATATAAATTTGAAAAATAAATAATAAAAGAATACTACTAGTGGTCACAGACAGTTTTCAACTCAAAACAGTTCAACACATCCTCAATGATTTACAACCCCAAGTGGATAACAGCAGTTCTTTTTCACAAGTACGGGGGGCAAACCTTTTCTGCTACTAGGCAGCCCCCAGTCTCAAACAACTCCTCATAATACAACATCTAATTTGAACATGGACACTGGTACCAGAGCTTGCAATAAGCCCAGATGTCAACTTTGCTGCCACATACATCCGGACAACAGAATCACTGGACCTATCAACATCAACTACACCATCTCAGGCTCATTCACTTGTTCATCTTCTAACATTGTATACGCCATTAAATGCCAACAATGCCCTTGGGTTCTCTGCATAGGGCTAACAGGTCAAACCCTACACCAAAAGATAAATGGACACCAATCTGACATCAAGAATCACAAAACTGAGAAACTTGTAGGAGGACATATCAACCTCCCAGGACATTCAATTGGGGACCTCAAAGTAGCTGTTTTATTGCAAAAGAATTTCAGAAACGGACTGGAACAGGAGACTGCTGAGTTACAAGTTATCACAACACTCAGGACAATTGAACCCCCCAAGACTTAACAGAGATATCAGTTTCCTATCTGACTACACACGCTAACATCATTCACTTCTTGCATCTGTTAGTAAACTCTTTTATTAAGGTGTATGCTAGTTTGCTGCTATTCACAGGTATTACAAAGTGCCTTAATCCAGATAGATCTATGGCTGTTACTTATGCATCTTGACCCTAATTAGCCCTTCCTGGTAACACTCTCCCTATATGCAATAGTTGGTGGCTTCTGTTTCAATGTATCTGAAGAACTGTGCATGCACATGAAAGCTTATACCCAGAATAAAACTTTGTTGGTTTTAAAGGTGCCACTAGACTCAAACTTTGTTCTGCTGCTTCAGACCAACACAGTCCCCCCCCCCCCCGAATTGAGCATTTCATGCGTGGATCATGAAAAACTATGGTTGGTTTTAAAACAAATGGATCTGATTGTTTTGATGTGTAACCTAAACTCCAGGCAGGAGGCTACTCTTAGGACAGATTATAGAGAAACAGAATGGTTTCCAGTTGGCAAAGGTGTCAAACAAGGATGTATTTTATCTCACTATCTCTCGAATTTTTTAGACAGAACAGAATTTATATACAGAACATATCATAAGGAAAGCTGGATTAGATTTTGATGAAGGTGGAGTGAAAATGGGTAGGAGGAACGCTAACAGTGTGAGATATGCAGATGTCATCACATTACTGGCAGAAAATCATGAAGATTTGAAACATCTATTGATGAAGGTTAAAGCAGAAAGTACTAAAGCAGAATTACAGCTGAACACCAAGAGGACAAAAGTAGTAACTATTAGGGAACTACACAGCTTTAAGGCTGACGATGAAGAAATTGAAATTGTTCAAGATTTTATTCCTTGTCTCCATCGTCAACCTAAAGGGAGACTGCAACGAAGAAATCAGAAGGAGACTGAGACTGGGAAGGGAAGACATGAAAAAGTTAGAAAAGATTCGTAAGTGGAAGGATATGTTGCTGGTAACCAAAATCGAGATATTCATGCCACAGTATTCCCCATTACCATGTACAGGGTGGGGACAATGAAGAGAGCTGACAGGAAGAAAGCTGATTCATTTGAAATGTGGTGTCGGATTAGAGTTTTACAAACACCACGGACGGCCAAAAAACAAATAACTGAGTTCTAGATCAAATGAAGCTTGAACTGTCCCTAAAAGCTAAAATGTCTAAACTGAAGCTATTGTACTTTGATCACATTATGAAAAGACAGGAAAAGACAATAATGCTAAGAAAATTTGAAAGCATCAGGAAAAGAGGAAGACCCAACATGAGATGGGTTGACTGTAGAAAGGAAGTCACAGCCCTCAGTTGGCAAGATCTGAGCAAGGTTGTTAAGAATAGGACTGTTTGCGGGACATTAATTCATAGGGTTGCCATAAGTCAGAAACCACTTGCCGGCGCTCCACAGACAGAGACACACACACACACACACACACACAGAGAGAGAGAGAGAGAGAGAGAGAGAGAGAGAGAGAGAGAAGTAGGTGACTGGCCCAAGGTCACCCATTCACAGCAGAGTAGGGATACAAACCTGGGTCTTTCAGATCTAAGTCTGATACTCTTCTCATTACACCACGCTAGCTTTTGTGCTGTCAAGTAGTAGTGAGTTGCCAGGTGGTCAACACTGGGCTTGAGTTATTTGTACAAACTTCTGTGGCAGTGAGTCACCTGATGGTTGCTGCCAGACCTGTACCAAATGAACCCCTCTGTGATCTGTCTAGCAACCCACATAATAGTTGTTCTATTTTATCTTTCTCTCCTCTCAGCAGCCCACTTATCTTCTCCCTTTCTCCTGCTTTCTTCTCTCCTTCCCACTCTTCAACCAACTTTTTTTTTTAGCTGCCCTCAGTTTTCAGCTTTATTTATTCATATATACCCCACTTTTTCCCCCAACAGGGACTCAAGGCAGTTTATATCATTCTCTTGCCCTCCCTTTTATCCTCGCAACCACCCTGGAACATAAATGAGAGTGACTACCCCAAGGTCACTGAGCAAACTTCTGTGGCAGAGTGAGGATTCACCACTCCTTCACACCAACTCCCCCTCACCTATTACTGTCCCCAAGAAAGCTCCTGGCAAACGTTGAGCCAGATACACCAACACTACAAGGAGGAGGCAACTTAGGAATGCGGCAAAAACATTTGCACATAGTACTCCTGCAGTGCACTGAGCTGCACAGGCCAAGTACCAGCAAGATCACCCTGAGGTGCTCAGAACAACACAGTCTCCATATGAGCAAAACAATCCAGGAACACAAGTAGAGAGGCCATCACTTTTGTGGGAGGTGGCAGGAGTGGACTTAACAGACGACTGCTTCTTAAATGGACAGTTCTATGTGGCCTGCTCCAGAGTGAGCTCATCAGGCAGCCTGGTGATCCCAGCACCTGAGGGCAGAACCACCAATGTGGTCTAGAGAGAGGTCCTATACATATGTCTCACTATTTCTTACACTACAGTCTTCTCTGTTAGAATTCCTACAACAAATGTCACATTTCAAATTTCACATCATCAGTATTACAACTGGATTTACGGAACTTAAGTACCGTAGCGAAGCACGGGTAGCAGGCTAGTTGTTTCACAATAAAGATAAAATAGATAAATAGATCGGCTCTTTTGAAGGCATTCTGCTAGTGCCAGGGCCTTTCTCCAGCACAGCATGCATCTTCCACTGCAGTAAGGGTCCTTGTGCTTGAGGAAGACTCCCCTTTTAATAGAATGAATTCATAGCATTCAGCTTGGTTGGTTTTTTTACCAAGTGAATAGAGACTCTGGGTTGAAAACAACCAGATTTTTGCTGACAAAAAAGAAAGGTCAGACGTCCCCTCTGACCACCAAAAGGGCCAAGCTGGGGAATCACTGGACCATGATGCACAAAAGCCATGTGGGACAGATGCTGTAGCAAGGATGTGAATTGGGTGGAAAAGCTGGCTGAATCCCATGCGGCATGAACAATTTTTAAAGTAACAATATTTTTACATTATAAAATTTTTCACTATGCATTTGCAGCTGGAAATTTAAACCCCCCCTGAAAGACTGCATTTATAGCATCCATTACATCACACATGCCTGCAGATGCTCTGATCAACATAGGCTCCAAATTTAGGTTACTGCTGCCTTGTGAAAAAATTTATAAGATTATTTCTGAAAGCAAATACTGCTGGCAGTGACAGAGCTGTTCACATTGATCTAGTCTGATGCCTCTGTTTGAAAGTACAGCTTGTTCTTCTAATCAATTAACACCAAAGAATCAATTGACAACTCAGAATAAGTTAACTCAACGTTCTGTGTGGCCTATTCTAGTGACATGATAGGTGCAATAAAAAAGCAAATCCTCATTTCAAATTATTCTTCAGCGCAAAACAGAACAGGTAACCTATTTTCAGGCAAAACATATTTGTCCACTCATTTAGAAACATCACTAACATGCCAAGAATCTACATTAAGCCTGAAATTACTATTGAATTTTCTATCACTTCTCCTTAAAAACAGATGATCTGTTCCAGAAAGTGTGGAATATAGTTATTCAGGATAAAATAGCTATACAAATATTGTTGATGGAGACCCCAGGTTATAAAAATAATTTTGTGGAAAAGTGGTATCCTTTTATAGATTATGTAAATAACAATCCCTCTGCAGAATGTAGAATATCTTCAAAATATCTGGAATTTATCTTGTTTTAGGTCTATTCCCAAAATATGTAGGTTTTTATGTATGTATATGTCTACATAATGTAATTATGTTATGTTGTTGGTGATACGCATCACTCTGGCAATGGATCTGTTTGGAGCCCTGTTGCCAGAGCGACGCGTAGTGTCAAATCCTGGCGACGGTGGGTGCAATGCGTCTCGCTGTCCCCGCGGCACGGATTCTGCGAAGACATACAATCCCCTGCCGCGACTTGGCAACCCTACCTAGGACCCACGACACAGAGTTATCTGACTCCCAAGTGAGGCAAGTGGTAAAAAAAGTTCAACAAGGTGTCAACAGTGGTCAAAGATACCCTCAGCAACATCAGACTCATTCATAGAAGCTGGTGAGCTCTCTCAATAGGAGTGGGAACAGATTTAATTTCACAGGCAAGAAAGACTTCTTTATCCTAGTGTCCTGTTTTTTGGACAGATTATAAACCCAAACTACCACAGAAATTCTAAATAATTTTGAGCACCTTCTCAGCACAGAACACAATGTTTCAACTATCTTAATTACCCACCAGTGTTGTCTTAGGCTGAGAGATAGAGACTGGCCCCAAGTTATCCAGTACACTGCCCAGCAGAGCAGGGATATGAACCCAGGCATCTTTTAATCCCAGTTTAATATTCTAACTGCTAAACCACACTAGTTCACTAGCTCAAGCTAAAGAGGTTTCTACTAATGGCTACTAGCATAAGAGTGAAAAGGAAATGACAGCTCATCTTTAGTTATCAGTTACTGGGAATAAACTAGAGATCAACTACCTTCAACTTGCCCTGGTTGTGAGCTTCTCAGGCACAGCTGATTGGTCACCGTGAGCTTGGCGTACTAATCACCCTGATTTATGTGATACAGCCCTACACTCTTGAAGTAGGTAAAATGATGGCTGCTTAGCTCATTTCTGTCAGTGGCCCCAGTCACATGGGCTGGAAAATACGGGGGGGGGGGGGGGGGAAGCGTGGCTGTTTGCCCCAGAGCAAACTAACGTGCGGCCGCCGGATCACACGTCCCGCCGACGTCCCGTGGTTCGGGGGGAGGTGCTGATCCCACGACAATCCTGTGGCGCGGCAAAGAAGTGGCATGGCGTGATCACAGCAGCAATGGCTAGGCACCGCTGCTATGGCAAACGGGGTTGTCTTGGGTTTTTTAACCGAAGTGTGCGCATGCACCGTTGGGTGCTCGTGCGCATCCCGTGGAGACTTGGAAAAAACACCTTTTTGCGACGGGACATGGGCGGGCGCCGGATGCCATGAACTACCACCGGAAACTACCACCAGATGCCTGCCCTTGCTCTGCGGTTTCTGGAAACTAGTACCTCGGAGGTACTAGTTTGTTACGCCACATCTTCGGCGGGAAGCCTCGGGTTAGCTACTGGAGCTCTACGCTTCCCAGATGTTGCGGTGTGATCGCGCCTGGAAAATCCGCCTATCTTCCGTCTCTGTAGCGTGGCTAATGCTCCGTGTGACCGCAGCCAGTAACTACTCAATGGGCTCTTCCGCATTCTGATTTTCATCACTTGTGTGGTCCTGTTGCTTCAGGGTTTTGTTCCCCCAATGTGTTTTGCTCTCTCTGGTAGTCCCAGAGGGAGCAAAACACATGTGGGAAAGGGGGGGGAGCAATAGGGACAAACAAGTGACAAAAATGAGAATGAGGAAAAGCCAAATGTTCTCTATTCCACAGTGGCATAAAGTCTCTTCCTGAAGACTGGGAAAGGTGGGAGGAGAAGACTCAGATACTTGTGGCACCCTGGGGCAAGGAAAGACCCCCCACAACACAATGAGGATAATTTTCTGAAAGAAGTGGCTCTTCTCTGAAGAGGTTATTATTAACAGTCTATGTGTGTGTACATCACTTTTATTTAAACACCAGAAGAAAAAGAGAAGACAATGAAAAGTGAGGATTAAATAGCCCTTCCTGGTCTCCATAAATCACGCTGGCAAAGAGATAGTGCCAAGTCTTGTTTAGCAACCATCAAGCAGCAGGGCAAACTGCGGAAGAGAGCAAGCTGTCATCCCACTGGAAACCAAGCATGGCTTGATATTGGTATTACTATTAAGTGCTGGTCTTCTCCCACCAGGTTCTGGATTGTCCATCTGAGGGAAATGGAGATAGATGGGCCACACTCTATGCAGAAACAAACAGACTGTTCAGGCAAGCACCATCATTACCATCCTGAGGAAACCCAGCCAAGTCATAAACCAAGTTTAGAAGTTACTAAGTTAAAATGACCTTACACCTGTGAATGATTAAATGACGGTTTGTGTGTGTTCAACAGAGCTATTTATACATTAAAATACCAATTCCCTACCATGACACACAGATTCCAGTCCTTCTCCCATACCACAGCCTCCAAAATTGCCTTTTCAAATTTTAATAATTTGATTAAAATGTGTGTGGGGGGTCTTAATTGTAAATTCCCTTTGAAGTGTGATGCTGAACAGATAATTTTACAATGCAGTCATTTGCTGCTTTCCCCAAAAACAAAGGTCTGAATAATAATATGAACAATATTCTTTTCTAATCATAAGGTTAATCGTAATGTACAAAAGGCAGCCATGAGGAAAGACAGTCATGACAAAAGTGTACTGAAAAAAGGCCTCTGAAGGAAAAACTAAATATTTTAAAGTAGTAACACAGAGCCTCATGGGACTGAACTGAGGAAAATCCATACAACATATATCTATGCCAAACTATTTCTATAGTTTAGAAAAAATGAAACATTATAAGATAAAACAATCAAGTCAAATTTCAATACACAATATGTTGTCCTCTACAGGGTAGACCAGGCCTCTGGAGAACAGGTCTACCTGGCCTCAGGAGAACAGGTCTGCCCACTCCATTCCATTATATTGGTAGACCTGACCTTCACAGAACAGGTCTACCTGCCCCAGTCCTCTATATTGGTAGACCTGGCCTCCAGAGAACAGGTCTATGCACCCCTTTCCACTATATTGGTAGACCTGGCCTCTGGTCTACCTGCCCCTTTCCAATCTGGCCTCTGGAGAACAGATCTACCTACCCCAATCCACTATATTAGTAGACCTGGCCTCCAGAGAACAGGTCTACCCACCCCTTTCCACTATATTGGTAGACCTGAGCTCCATTTAGCTCTAAAACTTTGAATATCCCCTTCTCCCAGCAGTTTTACACAGATGTCAGAAAGTGAAAACTACTGAACCTTGCTGACCACTTTGCCATAATCTCAAACGTGCTTTACAAAACTCCCTCAGGCTCATGTTCTGGAACAGCACCACCTCAACATGGTGCCACAAATACCCATCCTAGCCAAATGATCCACAAGGATACCATGGCTTATGTTATCAAAAGCCATTAAAAGCTCCAGCAGAACTAACAGGGACAAAATCCCCGTTGTGTTCCCAGCAAACATCATCCATCAGTGTGCCCAACACAAAAACAGGTTGCTTGCCTGTAACTGATGATCTTCGAGTGGTCATCTGTGCATTCACACCCTGGGATATAGTGCGCCTGTGCCGACCCCAATCGGTACTGTAGAAAGCTAAAGGGATTTTCACGCCTGCTTTCCCGGCACATGTCGGGTTCAGTGCAGATGACTAGGGGAGGGGCACGACTATCCCACCAGTTCCTTCTGACCGCTGCCCTCAGTCACAAAGTAAAAGGAAAGGTCCGAAAGCAGAGGGGAAGGAGGGCGGGTGGTGTGAATGCACAGATGACCACTCGAAGATCATCAGTTACAGGTAAGCAACCTGTTTATCTTCTTCGTGGTCTCTGTGCATCACACCCTGGGAGACTAGAAAACAATAACCACCTACCTGGAGGAGGGTGCTGAAGGTCCTAGACATGCACTGCCTGCAACACAGCCCGTCCCACCGTCATACACTGATGAAGATGAACGTCTAGGGCATAGTGCTTCACAAACGTGTGAGGAGTAGCCCAGGTCGCTGCATTGCAGATGTCACCAAGTGACGCACCTTGCAGGAAGGCTGTGGATGTCGCAATTGCCCGGGTGGAATGTGCTCGAAGCAGATCTGGGAGCGGCTTCTTAGCGAGCAGATAGCAGAGTTTGATCGTCTCCACGATCCATTTGGATAGATGCTGAGAGGATAACATCTTCCCCTGTGAAGGTAATGCATGAGAGACGAACAGAGCTGGGGTCTTTCTGAAAGGCCGTGTTCTGTCCAGGTAGAACAGCAAAGCTCTCTTGACGTCTAGGGAGTGAAGACGATGTTCCTCATCGCTCTGAGGCATTGGGAAGAACACAGGGAGAACAATGTTCGCTCGGAGATGGAACTTCTAAACTACCTTGGGCAGAAAGGAGACATCTGAAGCCAAGGTAACACCATCATTATGAAACATCAGGTACGGAGAGTCACACCTGAACGCTGACAATTCACTCACCCTCCTGGCCGAGGTAATCGCTACCAGGAAGGCAGTCTTCCAGGAGAGGAGTTGTAAGTTACAGATAGCCATGGGCTCAAAAGGTCTGCCTATCAACTTGGTAAGTACCAGGGGGAGATCCCAAGCCAGCAAAGGGCCCCGGGACGGGGGAAACAAGTGCCCTTTCAAGAACTGCTTGGTCCTTGGGTGTGAGAAAACAGAATGTCTGTCCACCTCAGGGTGATTAGCTGAGATGGCTGCCAAGTACACCCGCAACGAAGAAAAACTGAGGCCCAAATTCAAACATGATAACAAAAACCCAAACACTGTAACTAGATCAGTGGGGGGAGGGGGTAGCCCCAACAGATGTAGGTAAGACAGGAAGGTCTTCCACTTCCCAGCATAAGAAGCTCTAGTAGAAGGCTTACGACAATTAGAGAGCACGTAGTCTATTCGGTCTCTCACTGCTGCCAAAGAATCCTCCATGCCTTCAGTTTCAGATGTGGCAAGTCGTGATGTAGCACCTGCCTGTCCTCTGCCAGAAGGAGATCTGGCGCTGATGGAAAATGGACGAAGGAGCCCTTGGAGATGTGCAGGAGAGTGGGGAACCAGTGCTGTCTGGGCCACCATGGGGTTATGAGGATGCAACATGGTCTTTCCCGTAATACTTTGGCTACCACCTTGGTGAGTAGGGGAAAGGGTGGGAAAAGGAACAGGTATCTGTGAGTCCACAGATAAAGGAGATTGTCCCCGAGAGAGAGCGGATCTCCTCCTGCTCTGGAGCAAAACAGGCAACACTTCTTGTTTTCACGCATCGCATATGCATCGACATCTGGATGGCCCCACTTTTGGAAAATTGGGGATAGATATGACCAATTGATCTCCCACTCATGCCATGACGCACCTCCTCTGCTTAGGAAGTCCGCCTGCACATTGAGGGCCGCTACTAGAAATGTGCCCCATGACTGGCACTCGTCCCAAATTTCCGTGGCTAGCCGACAGAGGCTTCTGGACACCGTCCCACCCTGACGGTTGAGATAACAGAGTGCCGTGGTGTTGTCTGTAAGAACCTCAACTACCTGGTGGGTCACTAGGTGGCGGAAGGATCTTAGCACGTACTGAATGGCTAGTAACTCCAGAAAGTTGATGTGGTGGTGTGTCACTCGAGGGTCCCACTGTGCCCCCACACACAGGCCTTGAAGATGCACTCCCCAGCCCAAGAGAAATATGTCCGTGGTCAGGGTGACTACCAGGTCCAGACGGTGGAATGGAGCTCCCTCCAGTAGATTCTACCTGTCTTCCCACCAAAGGAGAGAGGTTAGAACATGTCCCGGAAGAGTGAAGCGTAGGGACTGAGGTTGGTACTGGGGGTGGTATTTTTTAATACACCAAAGTTGGAGTGGTCTCATTCAAAGTCTGGCAAAGACCAGGACCAACACAGTTGCAGCCATGAGCCCTAGCAAGCGTTGTATCTGCTTAGCTGAAGCCATCCGTTGTTTTCTGAGTATGCCAATGAGGGCGACTATGTCCTCTGCCCTTTAGGGGGGAAGGAAAGCCCTGCAGAGTGTCGAGTCTAGGCTTTCATCGATGAATTGCACAGGAGTGGAGGGGGTGAGCATCAACTTCTTTAGATTTACCCGCAATCCCAGGGTTGATAGGGTGTTAGGGTTAAGGTAATGTGTTCAAGCAAGGTTGTCTTGGTCTCCGCAATCAACAACCAATCATCGATGTACGAGAAAGTTTGTATGCCTTGCAGCCGAAGATGAGCCACAATAACCACCATTACCCGGAGGGGAGGGCTTTGTACTGGAAGTGGTTGTTGCCAACCACAAAACGGAGGAACATCCTGTGTGATGGATGGATAGACACATGGAAATAAGCATCCTGCAAGTCCAGGGTTACCATCCAGACTCCCCTCTCTAAAAGGGGAAGGATAGACTGTAGAGTTGTCATGCAAACTTTTTTGTAAACAATGTACTGGTTCAGGTTTCTGAGATCCATGATAGGGTGGAGGCCTCTCGTCTTTCTTCGGAACAGTAAAGTAACGAGAATGGAAACTTAGGCATTATTGCAGCACTGGAACCAGTTCTATAGCATCCTTGTGAAGGAGGTTTTTCATCTCATCCAGAAGTGGAGGTGACGATGAAGTGAGTATGAAGTGTGAGCTGTTGGGAACTTGCACGAACTCTATAAGGTATCCACCCGGATCACTGAGAGGACCCACCAATCTGATGTTATTCAGTGTTAAGCAGGCTCAAAAAATGATAATCACAGTCACAGAACAGACCGAAAACATAAAAAACGGTGAAATAACTGCGCGAGAAAAAATTTAAATAACAATCACAAAATTCTATACAAAAATGTGTACAAAAAATCTGCACATATAAATGCACATAGGTAGCTGAAAATGGTGAAATTGACGATGATCTCCGGAATGTTCTACCATTTCGATACTATTCTTCTTCTGAATGTGGATGAAAGCATACAGCGACTCTTGGTCTGTTATTTCAACAGGTACATATCAACAATTTCATTAATTTTCACCGATGTATCATAATATAGTTGCAAGAGATTCTCTGAAAGGACGTTCCTAGGGCGATGTGCTTGTATAATGCGGGTAGGAAGATGAGGTAATGGATCAGAGTCAAAGGCTCTGTTTGGAGTTCTTCTGGGGCTTGGCCCTAGGTTGTGATGCTGCTGTGAATTTGGTCTTGTTCCCATAGGGACAGGAAGAACTGCCAGGAGACCTCTGCCATTGTGGTTCGGGAGAGGATTAAATGAAGGTTTGCGAGACCACAATTTATTCCAGGACTTTCCTTTAGATTGCTTCGAAGTCATCGTGACTCCCAGATTGTGAGATGTTTTAAGACTTTTGTCAAGGTCCTGGAGGACGGAATCAGACAATAGAGCTGAAGAGCCCATCACCCTCAAAGGGAAGATCTTCAACGATTGATTTAGTGTCCTGCTGCAAGGCTGTGGTACGTAGCCAGGCATGGCGTCGTAAAGCAACAGCAGAAGTGAGGGTCTTAGATGCCACGTCTCAACTGTGCTTGGCCGCATTAAGCTGGTGCTTAGCCACTAGGATATCTTCCTTTTGTATGCGTCTAGCTTGGCGGTTGTAGTCCTTAGGGAGGGCTGCAAGGAATTCCGACATTTGTTCCCAAAGAGCATACTGGTATTTACTTTACTTACTTACTTACTTATTGGGATTTCTACCCCGCCCTCCCCGCAAAGCGGGCTCAGGGCGGCTCACAAGGGGCAACGCCCATATAAAACAAGGTAAAAACAATTAAAACATTAATAACAATTCATCACAACAACAATAATACTCAGTTGAACGCAAGATGGTCCCCGGATGTATGCCATGATGGTAAACAGACAGTTCTCCGGAGATGACGTTGACCTATAGCCGATCCCAAGCAAGTAAGTCCGGTGGTATCAGTCACGCAAAAATTGTGGCAGATCTTCCCGGGCCATCCTTAGCCCCGTTACAGGCCCTGCAGAACTGCATAAGGTCCCGCAGGGCCCTGATCTCCTCCGGGAGCTCATTCTACCAGGTAGGGGCCGCCACCGAAAAGGACCTGGCCCTAGTCGTGGTGAGCCTTGCCTCCCAGGGGCCTGGAACGACCAGGCGATGTTGTGCCCCGGACCGAAGTACTCTTGGGGGTGTATGTGGGGAAAGGCAGTCCCTCAGGTAAGTCGGACCCTGGCCATATAGGGCTTTAAAGGTAAGTACCAGCACTTTGAAGCGGATTCGGTATGCTATTGGCAGCCAGTGCAGCGCTTTCAGTCCAGGCTGGATGTGCCCCCACTTGGGGAGACCCATCATCAGCCTGGCCGCCGCATTCTGCACTAGCTGCAGCTTCCGGATCTGCACCAAAGGCAGCCCCATGTAGAGAGTGTTACAGTAGTCTAACCTCGAGGTGACTGTCACATGGATCATTGCAGCCAGGTCATCATGGCTGAGGAAGGGAACCAACTGCCGAATCAGATGATAGAATGCCGATCTGGCAGTGGCTGCCTCCTGGGCCTCCATAGTTAAGGAGGGATCCAGGAGCACTCCCAAACTCCTAACCTCCAAAGCTGGCACCAACGGTGCCCCATCGAAGGTTGGGAGAGGGAGCCCCAAACCCGGTCCGCTCCGACTCAGGCACAGGACCTCCGTCTTAGCTGGGTTTAGTTTCAGCCGGCTCAGTCGGAGCCACCCAGCCACATCAGCCTATGCAGGCCATGTAATTAGAGGCTTTGGTGCCCCGTGCTCCTGCAGAATAAAATTTCCTGCCAAAACAGTCCAGCTTCCTGCCTTCTTTGTCAGATGGGGTGGAGTGGCTGCATTTTCCCTTTGATGAGGAGGTGATGATCACCGAATCAGGTTTAGGATGAATGAACAAAAATTCAGCTCCCATTTCCTGCACTTTATACATATAGTCCATCCTTCTGTTGGAGATGGGAACAGAGGCAAGGTGTGCCCAAGGGGCTTTAGCCGTTTGTAAAAGGTCAGATTTTATGGGTAGGGTGATCTCAATCGATGTGTCCATTTGGACGATGTCAAAGACGAAGTCAGTAACAACGGGTACAGATTGGATAGTTGGAAGTGCCAGTGTGTTGGCCATCCTTTTAACAAAGTCCCCATAAGACTTAACGTCCTCCAACGGAGAGATAGGAAGATCGTCCTCCACCTACTGGGGAGGGGACTGTTCAGGTTGAACAGAAACATCCTCATCACCAGAATGGTAACCCTCAGAGGAGTCAGAGTGCTCTGAAGGGTCAGAGAACAGTGCCGGGTGAATCGGTGTTGATTGCATCTTGTCTTTGGAATGTGTCGGTATCGATGGTGCAGGTTTGCGCAGCTTGTTCATCGGTACCGAAAGTTGCAGTTTCATGAACTCTGGTGTCAGAGGAACTTCTCAATACCGAGACAGCCTGGATGATGTAGACTGTTGGTCCCAATCTATGGGCGGTCACGGAAGAAGCCAGGGCATGCCACCAGGGAATGGGTATGCCCCATACAAGTATTGCCACTGGCATCAGTCCCAGGAGGGAGGTTGGAACTGTCCGGGTGATCGATCCAATCATCAGAGTCCTGCTGGGGCGGGTGGGTCCTATCCACTCCCTGGTCCGAGTGTAGACTCTGAAGACTCAGAGACCGGGAGATTTGCGTCAGGTCCATATCATGCTCAGAGTCCGTGAGCTGGATGGGACATAAGGAGGGTGAAGAAGGTGCACCCTGTAGCTGCCCACGGCCTGAGGAGTCAAGTGAAGCAGATGCATCTGTATTCACCCCCGCCATCCGGCATTGGGGTGTCAGAGTCTTGGCAGAAGAGACCTTCTTATGCTTCTTGTGCTTGACAGGCCGATCGTCCTTGCCCACCCGGGTTTTTTTCACGGGTGTATGGGCTGAGGACTGTGAAGCCGGGATCGGGCGTTTCAGCACCGAGCGATTGGCATCAGGTGGGCTCAGTGTCGGAGACGGTTCAGGCATCGACCCCAATGCCGGGGTCGACATAGAGGCGTGTCCCGATGTCTCCTGCGATGATGCCATAGGTGAAAGAGCCCGTTCAAGTAGCGCCACATGAAGTCTAGCCGCCCGATTCTTCCTCGTTTGCCAGGAGAATTTGGCACAGTGGATGCAGGAGTCAACTCAGTGCGATTCCCCAAGGCACAATAAACAAAGGGCGTGTCTGTCGGGGGGGGGGGATCTTACTGCCACACTTCCAGCACCGCCGAAAGAAACCCCACCGTTTGGCCATAGCCTGGAAAAGAGGGGGGTACAAAAAAGTCTACCGAAGCAGACAGCAAAGAAAGAAATTCCTAACTAACTAACTAAACTACAACTAAAAACTACAAATTTTAGAAAGGGAGAGAAGGAGGCCAAAGCCAAAGTCCTTTTTACCGACCAAGGCGTAGAAGGTCCTACTAGTACGGCAGTCAGAAGAGAACTGGCGGGATAGTCGTGCCCCTCCCCTAGTCATGTGCACTGAGCCCAGCATGTGACAGGGGAGCGGGCGTGAAAATCCCTTTAGCTTTCTACAATACCGATCGGGGTCGGCGCAGGCGTACTATATCCCAGGGTATGATGCACAGAGACCACGAAGAAGATTTTCTGTTCTAAAACCTGATCTGAAACCAAACTGAAAATGGGTCTAGTAGCTCTTTGGATCTTGGCAGAGGATCACTGTGAGCTTTATTCATTGTTTGAAAAATGCTCTGAAACTTTTAGATACTAGGAGATGGACTGATGGATAGTTTTGACACAAGTGATCAACAGAGAGGAAAGAATATAGAGGGAGGCAAGAATAAGGGCAAACATGACATGCAGCCTTGAAAGAAAAGGATGATGGAGGACCAGATATAAGGAAGAGGTGAAGCTGAAAGAAGTTGGGGTGGTGTTGTTGTTGTTTTAAAAAGATCCAAGTGTTCCCTTATTTTTAAAGGACTTGTGCTTTGCATGGCTGGGTCACATCTCCATACTGCTGTCAAGGATAGGACTTGCACTGCAGTGTCACCAAGGATACAGATGGACATCCAAAGTGAAACTGCAGCTGTTGAGGAAGATGAATGCAATGATAATGGTGACCTCACTAACCGTAATTAGCAAGCAGAATGTAAAATGCAGGGTTCACAATCCCATTTCCTGCAAGAGTGGGCACACTGCCTTTTTAACATATGCAAATTTGGGAGTGCTTTGTTGTTCACTCAGCTTAGTAATGTGGATATACAGAAATCCAGCCTCTTGCCCCAGACATTTTACTATATCAGCTCTAACTTTGATAGTACATGAAATGGCTTCTACTTTTTAATTAATAGTAGAATTTCTAAGATTCTGTACTAAGGTTATCCACTTATTTACAACTCCAGGCAGTAGACTCAATTGCTCTTGTTCTCCCATTTTAATGAACACCCAAACAAAAGTTGGCTCCTGGGGCCAAACCGGAAAGGGGGGGGGGGAGAAACTAGAGGAGGAGGAAGAGGAGGAGGAGGAGGAGAAAGCTGCAGCAGCAAAAAGGGATGACCCTTCCCAATGAAACGCGCACACATATGCCACATTCCAAACCCACTTCTCTTTCTTTCTCCGCCCTCACTGCTTACCTAGTGGGACTTCTGCTCCCGTTTGGTCCCTTCACCTACTGGTGGAAATGCTGCCTATTTCGCGCTTTTTTAAAAGGAGGAGGGAGGGTATGATGCCGGATGAGGTGCGCCACCAGGAGGAGAGGGAGAGCAACGTGGCAAGGGGAAGATGGGGGCCTTGAAGAAGATGAAGAAGAAGAGAGGAGGAGATTGGATTTACACCCCCGCCCTTTGCTCAGAGCAGCTTACAAACTCCTTTCCCTCTCCCCCCCACAACAGACACCCTGTGAGGTAGTTGGGAGGTTGAGAGAGCTCTTTCAAGAACTGCTCTTTCAAGGACAGTTCTTGTCAGAACTATGGCTGGCCCAAAGTCATCATCCAGCTGCAAGTGGAGGAGTGGGGAATCAAACCCGGTTCTCCAAGATTAGAGTCCGCGCACTTAACTACTACACCAAACTGGCCAGTGAGGCCCTCCCCAAGCCCTGGTCTGCCCTGCAGCACCCCTGGGTGGGCGGCAGCAGCTGCCCGGCTGCACTCCCTTCCTCGAGCCAGGGCAGCCTGGAGAGAGCAAGCCAGGGCAGTCGATGCTCCACCACCACTGTCTCATTCAACTGCATCTGGCCTCCAACTTCCCAGCAGCCACGGAAGCCACACAGACTTTTAAGTACCTTCTGGGCTTCCAGAAAGAATTCCAAGACGCGCTGAAGCTGAGGCTTCCTTTTAACCCCCTCCTGTGCTCCCAGATGCTCCCAGAAAACCCAAAGCACCCAAGCAGTGCCCCAGGCCACTTAGCTGCACATCCACTCACTTTGGGAAGACTGGGGTGAGGGCATTGCAAATGCGATGGGGGACACCAGCGTCCAGCCCCAATGCCCCACTGCTGGCTATGTCCCTGATTGCGTTAAACCTTTAAGATCAGTTGAGATGTTCACCAGCTTACTCTGCTTCCAGGAGATGTTTAGGTTTGGTCTTTGGTGAGTCTTCAGAGGAAGAGAATTCCAAAGCTATGGGGCAGACACCAAGAATCCCTGTACCTCATAGCTTTGGAATTCTCTTCCTCTGAAGACTCACTAAAGACCAAACCTGAACCAAGCCTAGAAGCAGAGAGATGTTTTTATTCAAACAGATTCTTGGTATGGAGTTGGCTATAAGCAACATCATCTCCAAAAACAACAACGAAAAGACAAAGATGCTTCATGTACAAGCTGCCCAAACAAAGTAGATCTGCTTTCTAAAAAACCCCAAAAACTTATTTCTGCTTTTGTCAGCGAAATCTGCCAAGAGAAACAAGCTCTGTGTCATGCAGTCACTGTTTAATTTTAGCACTGCAAAGAATTTGCATACATGGTTTCTCCTCCGCATTTAAAAAGTAGAAGATGTGAGAATTAATCTAGCCACACAGAACTGGAAAGGTTTCCTCTACCTGCCCGCCCGGTGCATAAAACCAGAACTTGAACATGAGTGGGAAAGAGGATTATCCCCTCATACATTATGAGAGATAAATAGCTTTGGCAGTACTGTTCTCAGCTTTTGGGGAAACCAATAATCAATTTCTTCTAAATGAGAACATAAAACAATACAAATTAGTGGATAAGAATAAGTAGTCACATTGGAGTTCCTTGTAGCAAAGAACAGCCATGATTGTTTTTCAGAGAGGAAACTGCCAAAAGGAGAGAAGCAGATGGCTAGATCATACTACATACCATACAAAGACACTTTCTCTTACTAGCGCAAAATATTAATTAGTCAGTCCACACAGTATTACAGGGAATGGCAACAGTGATAATTAATAAAAGGACATAATGTTATCTTCTGGATTCTATCAAGTAAAACAAAGAGCAGCCATGCCAACAGCTTGGACCCCAAATAATCAAGCATAAGTGGAATTCTCTTCTGTGCATGTACAGGGATGGGGGAAATCAGTGATCCAACCCCATCACCACCACTGACAGCCCTTCACATTACCCAGAAAGTTGCTCTGGAAAACCCCTTCAGGACGGGTTTCTTGGAACACAGGGAAAGAAGAGAGGAAAACCCAGAGAACGGGCTTGCGAAACCAATATGCAAACCTCAAAATGGTTTTCCTTAGTAAGGCACAGCAATTTGGAGCACTTCAACGAATAACTCCTAACACCTTTTTGAGGCTTATCCCTTTTTTGTGATACAAAAAATGAAAACATGAACCTGTCTTATACTGAGTCAGATCATTGGTCTAATCAAGGTCAGTATTGTCTGCAGTGACTGGCAAAAGGCTCTTTGGGGTAACAGGGTTACACTTACCTGTAACTGTTGTTCATTGTACGGATGTGCAAAAAAAAAAAAAAAAAATTGGCCCATTTGGATTTGGCCGAATTGGGCCAAATGTGATCCGGCCATCCGACTGACCTCCGAATACCACTTTTGGCAATGCAAGCTGATTGGGGTGGCATTCCGCTGGTCGAACCATATTCAGCTCAATTATACCCTATGGGGACTGTCCCCATAGGGTATAATAATCCCCCCCTTGAAGGGAAGGTTCCCTATCACTGAAGGGAGCGTGCCACCTCTGCGGCATGACTCGAGTTTTAAAGTTTAAATCCCCCCCCCCAAGTCATGGCGCATAGCCAGCACACTGCCTTCATTGAAGGGAAGGCAATTTGCCTTCCCTTCAGTGAAGGGAGCCCGCTGCCCCCCAAGGTAGCCTCCCTGTGCCTTCCCCAGCCCGCCTGCAAAAGCGGGCGAGCCGGGGAAGGCCCAGTAAGGTGCGAAGAGGCACTGAAATGCCTCTCTGTGCCTTCCCCGGCCTGCCTGCCCAAGTGGGTAGGCCGTGGAAGGCCCTGCAAGGAGCGGGAGGCATTTAAATGCCTCCCCCTGCCTTCCCCTCACCCAGCAAAGGGATTCCCCGAATGGATGCCAAATATATGGCATCCATTCGGGGAATCCCCATTCGGCCAGCCAAATCAGATTAGAGAATCTGATTCGACTTTTGGCGGGCCGGCCAAATAAGCATTATTCAGGGGGGGTTTCCATTTGTCCGAACCGAAAGCACATTCCTAGTTCATTGAGTGGTCACCTGCGCGTAACATGTGGGTTCCGGAGCACATGCAGGTGTACTGTGGAGAGATTTCGAAGCTCCAAAACTCTAGAGGGAAATTGGGTGTGCCGAAAGCAGAAGACCCAAACGCTGCAAATTTCCTCACACAGAGCTTCGAAGGGAAGAACCTTTCTACAAAGTGGCAGAGACAGAACTGATGGAAGAGTGCTCGGCCCCCTGCTTTTACACTGGAAAGGCAGGAAAGCATTGTGGAGGAGGGGGAAGGAGCACCCTACAGAACTCTTGAGCTTCAAAATATCTCTGTGGCACGCCTGCATAGTAACTCATGTGGGACTGCACAGGTACCACGATGATGGGCACCTATTAATCTAATCCGTTTGCCTGGAGATGCCAGGGATTGAACACGGGACCTTCTGCATGCAAAGCAGATGTTCTACCCCTGAGCCCCAGTCCCTCCATAGCAGAAAAGGCCCTGTTCTACTTTCGGTTCAAGCCACTAAAGACTGAGGCCTGATTTAAAATGTGGCTGCAGGAAAACAAAACTGTACCTATCAATGAATTGTGCTACGCCAGTTTTCCCCTCTTTCCAAGACAGTTTCTTACCAATATTTCACTAAATTATATATTACTCTTGAATTTTAAATGGTGCACTCCCAGCTAGAATATTGGGCTAGGATCTAGGAGACCCAGGTTCAGATCTCCATCCTGCCATGAAAGCTTGCTGGGTGACCTTGGGCCAGTTCCTTTTTCTCAGCCACACTCACTCTCAGGGTTGTTGCGAAAATAAAATGGGGGAGACAGAAATTATGTAAGCCCCTTTGGGTCCTCATTGGGAAGAAAAACAAAGTGTAAATGAAGTAAACAAATGAAATTAAAGCTACTAAACTGCTTTGGCAAGACCTGACTTATCTAGAAGGAGAGGGATGGAGGATTACCTTTGCTAGTTCATCAATGAAACACACGTGTGTCACAGGATCTCTTTTCTTGGACAATACCTTCTGCAGGTGCTGTACCTGAAAAATGAACAGATGTTTGAAACTTGATTTATTTTTCAAAAACTAGACTGTAATGGAAACAGATGTTTAAATAACCAAATACCTGTCCACAAGCTGAACAGATCTGATCCATTAATTTTTCCATGTTTGTCCACAGAGCTGCTCTAAAGGCTGCCGTGTTTCCTGGTGTTGGCATAGCTGCTCGCCCAGGGCCACCTAAAGGGTTTTAAAGAACAATTTGCATAAAAGCTGAACACACAAACAAAATCATGTTAAGCAGCAACACCTAGAATCACTAGACATAAGGTCACTTTAGACATAAGATGCAGATATACAAGAGCCAGTGCTCCTATAGGTAGGTACAAAGCAGCAACAGAAAAACAGGTTGCTTACCTGTAACTGGTGATCTTCGAGTGGTCATCTGTGCATTCACATCCATGGGATACAGTGTGCCTGCGCTGGATCAATTGGTATTGTAGCAAGCTCTAACGAACGCTTATCTTCTGGAAGGTTTGCCAAGAGCTCGGAGAGCCTCTCCCACAAAGTGTATTGGTATCTACTCATACATGCTAAGTAATAGGTGGTCTTCACCGCTAGCGCTCCAGTAGAGTAGAAACGTTGTCCAAATGCATCTAGCTTTCTGCTCTCCCTGTCTGAAAGGGCAGAATGGGTTCTCTTTGACTTGGATGAGGAAGTAACAACCATTGAATTTGGTTGAGGATGGGTGAATAAGAATTCCACTCCTGTTTCTTGTACTCTATACATATGGTCCATGCGACATGTGGACACTGGAGCCAATGAATGTTTATCCCATGGAGCTTTAGCTGCCTGTAACAGGACCGTGGACATGGGTAGTGCTATAGCCGTCGATGTATCTAGTTGTACCACATTAAAAACGGCATCTGTAATCTGTGGTTCTGGTTGTACGACTGAAAGGCCAAGGGAGTGGGCCATTCTTTTCATGAGGTCTCCGTAGGAAGTTAAGTTTTCAGATGGAGTATAGGTTGGTCATCAGCTACTGCCTGGTTCGGAGAAGGCTGGTCAGAATCCTCATCCGCAGAGTCAAAGGAATCGGCCTCTGGTAATTGTACCGGAGTGGTTTTGATCTGACTGGTTGGATCTGTTGACGGTGGGATAGGGGGACTGGGAGGACGATACTGATCCGGTCAAGGAGATGGATGATCCGGAGGACAGGAAAGAGATGCTGAGGGCCTCGATCTATGGGGTGACCGTGATCTGTGAGCAGAGTAACAATCCCAATCAGAGTAACCTACTGGAGTCAACCACGGCATGGATGCAGGTGGATAAGCCCCATAGAGATAACGTAGTTGGCGGTGATCCCAGGAAATAGCAGGAGGTGGGGGGGGCAGGAAGACTCGTGGGGATCTACTCCTAGAGCGGGAGCGTCTGGGAGACAGTGTAGCATCTCATCTCTGTGAGCGGCCCCTATTAGCCCGATCATCAATATCGAAAGGCCGATCCTCAGCAAACAGATGGGGAGGATGACGTTGAGTGTTTGGAGGGATCTGTCGATGCCAACCTGGGTCGATATCGGCATGGAACTCCGAGACTGTCTATGTCAATGACTGTCTATGTCAATGACTGAGCAGAGGGAGAGCGATCCGTGCCCAGGGGTCGACTGAGGATCTCGACATTATCGATGTCGGAGAAAGGACGCATATCGACCAGCGTGTTGTGGTCTAGCTGGTGTATTGGAGAGTCTATCAGCTGGATGGTCGGTATCAGTGGAGCGACTGGAGCCTCCGATGCCGATACTGTCGTTGGAGAGGGGGCACCTTAGGGGCTTTACCCAGTGCAGGACCCACGACTTTTCCAGACTTCGCCGCCTTTAGGGCTTTAGAGGAACCCTTTTTGGAAGACTTGTGCTCTTTACCCAATTTCTCCTTCTTTTTCACGGGAGTGGACGCCGAAGACTGTGCCGTTGGTGCCGGACGCTTCGATGTTGGATGAAGACTTCGATACCGAAGCCATCGATGTCGATGGTCTTACCAGTACTTCTGGATCCATGACGGAAGCGGGATTTAGCACCGATTCCAGTAACACCACCCGGAGACGCGTCACTCGGTTCTTCCTGGTTTGATTTGAAAACTTGGTGCAGTGTCGACAGGACTCTGGTCGGTGCGTCTCACCAAGACAAAAAATGCAAAGGGTGTGGCTGTCAGGTGGCGCGAGCTTACTGCCGCACCCCTTACAACGTTTGAAAAAGCCCCACTTCTTCTCATAAAATAAACGAGATGGAGAAGAAAAAGTGGTGGTGGGGGGCCTGAAGGCCAAACTGAGGTAAGACGAAAAACTTTCCCCTCAAACTAAACAAGTTTTTTTTAAAGAAAACAATAAATAAAGGTAAAAGTGGAAAACTAAGAGAAAAACTGAAGAGAAATCCGAAGAGCCTCTGAGGAAAATAGCTACCAATCTGACCGACAAAAGGAAGGTGCTTCCAGCGCAGCGGAAAGAAAGGAACTGGTGGGATGTCCTCACCCACCCCCTGGGCATGCATGGTGGGGTTCCTGCGCATGCCTGAGGTCTGGGCGCGAAAATCTGTTAGAGCTTGCTACAATACCGATCGATCCAGCGCAGGTGCACTGTATCCCATGTGTGTGAAGCACAGAGACCATGCCGAAGATCCTTGTTTTTGTGAAGTTCTATCTCTGCCCTGCCATGAAGCTCACGGAGTTGTCTTCTGCAAATCACTACCTACTGTCCCCTGCTCATCTCCCAGGGATAACAGAGTATCTCTCATATATACCATCCTGAGCTCCTTGGAGGGAGAGTACAATACAAGTAGTTAGACCAGAGATTATTAACAGTTCCTCCATTCAGGCTAGTGTGCACTGTTTCTGCTGGGTCTCTCTCAGTGGCCAATCATGCTTTATGGAACTAGTTTCTGCAGGACACGAGGAAGGTGCCACCCCTTGCAGAGACTCTGAAGATTCTGTGAGGCAGAGCTTTTCCAACGTGCTTTCAATGACTTGGGAGTACCGGTCAGTTCTGACAACTGCATAAATGGCATGATCTCTTCTTGTTATGCTTATTGTATTTTTGAGAAATTAAATTTAATGACAGAAGTCACTTTGAGCTTTTCTGACTTGGAGAAAAAGCAGGACATATGCATATTAAATAAAACAGACAAGTGTAATAAATTGCTTATCCAAGGTAAGACAAGGAGCATACCCAAAGATTAAGAAACATGGATTTAAATGGGGGTTAAGGAACTATAATGCATCCTGATATACTAGTCAACGTGAGAGGCGCCATTCAACAAGTGAAGCAGATGCTCAAAATAATACTGGCACTTTCTAAAATCTCTGATTCTAAATATCATCATTTACTATCTCATGTTTCAAGCTTTAAAAGGACTTCTCAGACATTCTACCAACAATCTCTACAAGACTCCTATACAGTATCCGAGCATTATTATTGCAGAGTAGACTCTACAATTATTGTAAACTCCTCCAGCAGTGGGTTGGAATCTGGGGTTGTAGCACCTCTCAGTGTCTCCCTTTTCTCCTCCTTTTTTCTTGGCCTGGTGTCAGCTAATGCTGCCATGGGTTGGAATGTTCAGTCAAAAGGATGTGCTCGCTCGCCTCCCCCACTCCTTTTCATATGCTTGTGCTTATCTTGCAGGTGTCCTTGAGGCTAGAGGTGCTTCTTCCCCGAGCTTCCCGCTGGGAACCTAACGGCTGGGTATTAACTTAATAATGCCTGCTTATTGGCTTTGTAGTATCAGGGGGTCCCTTTTGAAGGGGGTATATCTCAAACACCCCGCACCTCTCCCGCCATTCGCGACACAAGAGTTCATGGTGTCTCAAGTACTTTCTCTCTCAATAAACTGAATCTTCTGAAGACCTGGTGTTGAGCGTGATTGATTGGGAATCCTGACACCTGGGTTTAAGCCTCAGACAGGGAGAGGAGGGGGTTCTAGTTCACCCTGGGGTCTCTCTGTCTCCCTCAGCCAGCTTGCAGGAGCAGTCTGGCACTCCCCCTGGCTCTGCCTTGGCTGGCCTCACAAAGGACTGTGAGCGGACACTGGGCTCCACCAATGACCTTTCTTCAGGGACAGGCCCACCGTGAGTTAAGGGAATCTAGGCCAATGTCTTCCATAGCTGAGCCCTCCATTCCTTTTCTCTGCCCTGCTCACTCATGAGGTTTTAAGAGGTTGCTCTTCTGGCCTGTTCAGGTCCCAGGAGGCCCAAGCCCTAATTGGGCTGCCTACTTCAGTGGTGTCTACTACCAGAATCTCCTCCAACTTGCCTGCAAGTCCCTCTGAAGCAGGTGAGTGTAGGGGTGGGGTCACCACCCCCAGACATAAAGTCTAAGAGAATAAATACCTAGGCCAGTGCTATTCAGTCTATGGCATGTGGAGAGTCGCATTCACAATTACCACCAACCAAGAGAGCCACTATGAAGAAATGCACTATTTCTTTGGAGGTATGAACTGAGTAAAATCTTCACCTTGAGTTTTGAAGTTTTTTTCTCTCTCTCGGTTGGCAGAGAACCAGCAGGAAGAGGGAAATCAATTCAATTGCTTTCCAGCCTCACCTCAGCCACCCTTTTAGAAATACTAATATGTCTAGCAAGGGACAACAGGATGGTCAAGCTTCCCCCTCCCCCAGCTAGACAGATGATACCTAGCAGAGAACAGAGTTGGAGGAATTAAGTGCTTAACACTTCAGGAAAAAAATTCCTGGTGACTTCTTTGACCTGGCCTGGCCAGGCAAGTGGGAGGAGAAAGAGAGATGATAAAACTCTTGGGAACTCTTATGTGCTGATTCCATCAAGGCAGACAGAACTCATACCTGAGGGCTGTGGGAGGAGGCCATTGCCATGTGCTAGTTCGCACATCCAAGGACAGGCTTCAAGGCAACGAAAACCCTGTATAACATCTGTAACTTTCTAAGCTAAGGAGCCTGCCTTATATTTATCTGCTAGGGCATGTATACAGAGAGGGACAGAGGAACTGAATTTTACCCTTTTCTTCCCAAACTCTTGCAGGATCCGGCGCTGTGCTGAGGGTATGCTAGTGGACATTTTCTTTTTAATAAATACTTTATAACTTTGACGCTGGTAGTGGTTCTTTGTACCACATAGACCTCCACTGTCTTGGCCATGTTAATTTAAAAGGAGAGCGGGGGGTGGGGGTGGCAGTCAGTTGGCAAGTGGCTATTCCTCCAGGAGCGCATAAGGCAGTAAGCTGTTCCCACAGTAACCAGGTGCTGGATAGCAGGAGACACTGAGGCCAGGCCTCTCTGTGGGCAATTCCTACAAAGGCCTGGTGGCGGTGGCAGATGAACAGAAAGAGAAAAAAGCCCCTCCAGGTGGTAAGAAAACCAGGTGGGAAAACCTGGAGCACAGGTGCCTTGGAGGGCACAGTGGAATAGGGCCTGTAGGTCACAGCAGGACTGTTTCACCACAACCACGTTTAGTTCCATCCCTGGCATGAGGCCTGCACCTCAGAGAGGTTTTCAGTTTACTTTCCTATGGCAGTGGCTGTTTCAAGGTGGAAACCATCTGCCAAACAAGCCCCATCAGCAAAAGCCTTGACCACTTTCCTGAAGCATTAAGGAACTATGCTTAAAACAGCCACAAGTGGCATTGTGAAGAACCACATGTAGCTCCTGAGCAATGAGTATCATTGAAGTAGGCTAACGTCTTCCAGTGAGTTCATGGCAGAGGACAGAAATTACATAATTCACCGATTCATACTGTTTTAGTTACTATCTTATGTCAGTTGCTGCCACAAATTGAAATCTGGATAAAAGAGAGTAGAACACTGCAACATGGAGCTCAACATGTTGCAGCTAAGAATGGCTTGGCATTGGGCTAACTTCATTGACCTTAATGCAATGTTTCCACACCACAGATTGTAGGGTCACCACACCAAAAGAAAACAGTTTATCTAACATGCAGAATTGTGTTATATTTCCTTTGTGGAGATATTATGTTATATTACCAGGCGGCGTTTTAATACAGATTATTTAAAAAACAACAGTACCTCGAACCACTGCTTGTGAAGGCTGAGTCAAAACTTTAATATCCAAGGCATTGTTGATGTTCTCCTCCAAGGATGCACAATATCCATCCACAACATTCGTAATTGTGTCCTTTAAGGTTCCCAAATTATAGAAAACTTGAAGAGCAGTTCCGACTTGAGTAGGATTCTAAGAGGGGACAGAGAAGACCAGATACTAGAAAGCGTCTGTATGTTTTTGCTATGAATCAATTCAGTCCTCAGTCCTGATTTTCTAGCCCTCCTTCATTTGGTTTATAGGGCTACCAACCAATGCTCCCTCTAAGCTGTGGAGTCTTGTGAGCAAAACTTCTATTTTGTGAGGTACTGGCATCAAAGTTGTGGGTGAGCGATTTGGCTACTGCATAAATTAGTTTGCCATCCTTTCTGAGCCAAGACAAAAATGCATGAGCCGGAGGCTAAAAAACTGTGAGCTAGCTCACACTAACTCAGCTTAGAGGGAACACTGCTGCCAACCAGTGAAAAAATTGGGTCTATCGATCATATTTTTCAACAATAGGTTGATTCATCCAACACATATATAAATATTTTATTTTATCCTGTACAGTTGCTATGGCTTTTTTTGCTAATGCAATAAATATTATTATTTAAAAAAACCACATATATAAATATATGTGAATATTACAAAAACCTCAATATGTGCCTTTTTTTGAAGGACATGTGTGACTCTCTTATAATGCAGTAAATAAAAGGTATGATCCTTTGTTGTCAAAAGACCAGCTTTAATTTTTATAGTAAATGTGGTCAAGCTATTCACATTCTCAGAGGAACAGAACCATATTTAATACTGTACGTTAAATTCCCCATACAAACAGTACATGAGATGCAGATATAAACAAGCTTCAATCGGAACATTACTGACCAAATATGCATGTGGATTGATTAAAATTGGACTCAAGCTATCAACCAAACAAAGCTTTGGTTTAATTAATCAACTAAGTGAATCGACTAAATCTTTAGCTGATCAATCTGTCAATTAAAAGCATGCAGCCCTAAAACTTAATATTATTTTCCTGTGCAAGCAAACAGTAAGAGAAAAGCAGAGTCCAACAGGAAACAGAAATAACAATTCCTATTGATCTATTCATGTTAACGTATCTCAAAAGCAAGTAGAAATAATAACTGTGAGGATAACCTGCCGGGGGGGGAACCCCGCGGGGGGGGGGGGGTGTCTCACAGCAGACTCCAACTCTCAGCAGACTCCAACTCAACAGGGAACCTCCCACAAACCTTCCTCAGGAGGAGGAAGAGTTCCTGTTTCCCCAGAAGTAACAACATACAACATTTCAGTCTGAAGCAACCCCACCAACTGTCCAAGTCTGTTCCACTTTCCTAGAAAACCTCATTAGAAAAGGTATATAATTAGGGTTGCCAAATCTAAAAATCCTACCGGCGGGGGAGCGTCCTGCTGCTCCGGGAGCTGGTTGGGAATGTGCGCACACGCACGCCGCCGGAGCGTCACCGGAAGTGACGTCACACGCTGGGCGGGGCCACGCCATTTGAAGGGGAAACAAAGAGCTTTGTTTTCCCCTCAAATGGCGTGGCCCCGCCCCCACTTCCAGTGACGCGCACGCCGGGGAGGGGTTTTCCCCGGGCCCCGATTCCCCGGCGTCGGGGAACGGAGCCTCTGGGGCGGGGGATTTCCGCCCTACCAGGGGAGTTGGGAGCCCTATATATAATACAACTTAAAGTCATTCAGCAGTGCCACAGAACAAAGCGTGAAGCCACATCACTGTCCTTTCAAATACCATGCTGCCTCACTTGAGCAGAAGAGGACTGACAGTCCTCAAGTTTGACTGGGGACAGAAGGGTTTATTTGCAGCTTCTCAGTCCCTGATGTCCTTAGGAACTATTTTAGGTGTCATATTACTCTGGTCTGGTCTTCCCAGCTATCTGCAACTATTCACAGTGTCGTCGTTCCCCCCCCCCCCCGCCCTTGACTAGCACTCCAAGGTTCCGTCTAAGCTCCACAGTGTTGTGAGCAGAAATTCTACCTCATCAGCAAAAAAAGCTAGTAGCATTAAAGTTGTGAGTGAGTCTACATTTGACTATTGTGTAAATGAATTTTTTAAAAGATTACTTCCATAACCTTGTAAAAGTCTCACCATAAATTCTTTTAAATTATATTTAAACTACATTTTAAAGAATAATTTAAACATTATAAGAGAAAACAGAATCAAGTCAAATCTCATCCACTCCTTTCTACTATATTGTTAGACTTGTCCTCCGGAGAACAGGTCTACCCACCCCAGTCAAATATATTGGTAGACCTGGCCTCCAGAGAACAGGTCTACCTGCCCCTTTCCACTATATTGGTAGACCTGGCCTCTGGAGAACAGGTCTACCTGCCCTAGTCCACTATACTGGGAGACCTGGCCTCAGACAGTCACCCTGTGCTGAACCTTAGAAAACATACCAGCACTGGGGGTGGGGAACTCTTGCAGTCTACCTTTTTTTTTAGTGAAATATGACAACCAGCATTACAGATCAAGCATAACAGAGGGGAACAGTAAAAAAGAGCAGGAGTTCAGTAGCACCTTAAATACTAACAAAATATGTGACAGGGTATGAACTTTCATGAGTCACTGCTCAAATCTTCAGAACAATCACTGTCAGAATCCTGCCTAACCTAAAAACAGGAAGTTGCTTAAATGTTATTAAGCTGCCCAAACTACTTATTTATTCAAATATTTATATCCCACTTTTCCCTGTGAGTCAAGGCAGCTTACAAATCATACTGAAAAGCATAATAGGGGTGTGCAAAAAAATCTCCCCCTCCCAGCTCCATTGGACTATGGGGACCATTATAGTCAATGGGCCCCTCAGACTATAATGTTGAATCAATCTGGGGGTATCTGGGGATCGGGAGGGCTGTTTTTGAGGTAGAGTCACCACATTTTCAGAATAGCTGCTGGTTCCTTTCCTCAAAAGCTTCCCCAAGTTTAAAAACAATTGGACACGGGAGTCCAATTCTATGGGTCCCAGAAAGAGGTGCCCCCATCCTCCATTCTTTCCAATGAGTTGAAGCAGTATCTCTGGGCTGAAGCAGAAATTCCCAGAGCTGCCTGTTAAAATGTTGTGCGCCAGCGCCCCCTAGTGCAGCTTAAAGGGAACTATGTTGCTGACCATAACAATATTACTTTAAAAGGAACATGCATTTTATTTCAGTAGAAGTTCATCAATTAATAAGAATCAGTAGAAGTCCATCAATTAATTGTTAGTAGAACACTTTTCATGCTGACTATCTGGTGAATTTGTTTATAGATAAAGCCAGAACAACATATAGGTGCTAAGGCTCCTTCCTGTACTGGTTTTTGAACCTGTAACTCACAGCTGATAGAAAGAAAAGTCTGTCATTTCTGTGGCAGAATTTTCCAACTGTGAAAAAAGAAATTTAGCAACAGCTCCAGTATAGACCCTGTGTTCACAGTTGCCCCAAAATAAGCAGATTTAACTTTCTGTGACATTTTAGCACTAATCATGAGATTCTTAACTGCAACAAGTGAAACCAGGCAGATACTGATTCAACCAATAAATTATGTATGGTATGAACTGGTTGGAATAATCAGATTATATCAGAGAAAATTAAACAAAAAGGACAAAGGTTAGTAGTGGATGTATTTAGTTAAGACGTCCAAAATATGTAATTTAAAATTACATATCAAGTGGGGTTTTTTTGGCCTTTCCTAAACTGCTACGCTACTGGGGAGCATTAACTGAGGTTGCTTTGTGAAAGAATAGAGTTTGAGGGTGAGTGGGTGCTTGTAGCATTCTGGACAGTGGTGTTTTTGTCTGGGTTTGTTTGGGTCTTTTTTCTGGTCTGTTGCTCATTCAGCAAGGTCTGTTTGCCTGAGGCTGATTGTAGGCCCCACCCTCTGCTAGTGCTGCTGGGAGGCAGGGGCTGTGGGCCTCTAAGCTGTAAGGCTTCTCCTAGGCAATGGCGCGAGTCAAAGGGCAAGAGTCAAAGGGCTCTTGGCCTGTGGCTCTTAGCCTGGGGATCAGCCCTGAGGACCATGCATCACTCTAGATACTATTAAACCACTAACCAGTTATGAAGATAGAAATCCAACAGGGAAGCATGGGATATCCAGTGTTTAGCAGAGAGTCCTACATGTAAAATTATCTATCCACCGGGAGGAAATCGTGGGTGTGTGCTCAATGCATGGAGCTCGTGGCTCTCAGGGAGAAGGTTTGTTTCCTTAAGGCTGGGGTTGCAAGCTTGGAAAGGCTGAAGCAGGGAGAAAGGTTTGGGGAAGAGACCCTCAAGGACTTACCAGAACAGTCCCATTCTTTGAACGAGATATCCTTCTTTGGGCAATGGACCAATATCCTCTCGTACTGAGGAGTATCTGCTAGTGGGTGATCATTAGGAATATTGAGCGTGGGGTCTGTGACAGGCATTTTGACCACATGGTGACTTGCCTTCCTTTTACTATTGTTTGTCATCTATCTTTAGTTATTTTAAGAATTTCATCAGTCATCCGTCAAGTTTTTTTATTTCTTTTTGGCTACAGGAATAGTCTTTGCACATTCTTCCTTGATAACATCTCTGGTTTCAACCCACAGTTCTTCCGGTTCCTGTTCACTTAAACTTAGTAAAGCAAAAAAAGGTTTCTGGTACATGTATCAATGATGGAGCAAAGAAAAACACAAGAAAATTTACTTCCACTGAAACTGTTATTTATCCACACTACATCAGAATAAGAATCAACAAAGATAAGCATCTGCTTTAGACCCCTGAACAGGATGGAACAAAATGATTCAATAATGAAAAATAAGCATGTTTCGAGAGATCTATGTGGATGAGTTCCTGCTGTGCAAAAGCAACACATGTGTTAACACTTTAAAGTATGTTTTTGATAAATAACTACCTAGACAGTATCAAACTACGAAATATCCGTCCATTAAAAGAGCTAGGACTATTCTTTTACTCATATTAGTACTAGACTGCCAATACAATTTCAAAGAAAAATTAATTAACTTAGAAACATTAGAAGTCTAACTATGCCAGCCCATAATGTTTAACTCTTCACATATTTTAATCACATGCCCTTTTTATTGCTATATGTCTCTATACTTATGTATTTTTGAATCCAAATCACATTTCTCAGTTTTCCTTCTCCTATGTCAGGCTAGCTCCCATGAGCAATGGTTTAAAACTGAGAGCTCACATTCATATCCTCTATGCAGTAAACTTGTGTATGCGGTCTCTGAATATTCAGGCTGTTTTCTCTTGCTCCAACTTTGTAGAAATGCTGGACTATTGATCCAATGAGGCAAAATGACAGAATGATATAACTAAACCAATAAGCTAGAAGTACAACCCTGGGCAAAGGAGGACAGAACTGGCCTTCTACCTAGCTATAGCGTACAACTAACCTCTGCACTCTGATTCATTTACAGCCTACAAATATTACATTAAAAGCATGAATTTCCAGAATATTTTAATCTGCCTACAATTCTAGGGTTGTTGTGTTAATGAGAATAAGTTGAGGGATACTAGAAGCCAGTATCAGTATCCCCCTTGCCTGCAGAGGTACTGCAGGAAGAATCTGCTTACGTTCCGTGCTATATGAAGCTTTAAGACAGGGTTGAGCAACCTTCTTTAATTAAAGAGCCAAACCCCATCAACATGCAGAGCAAGTGATCAATAAAGAATCAGTATAAGAAAGTCTATTTATGTAACTGAAAATATGGAGCAGAGTATTATTAATCAACATGTCCAGTATCAGTAATCTATAACATTTCTGACACCTCCGCATTAGACCCCTTCCAGTCGGGTTTCCAACCAGGCCATGGAACAGAGATGGTCCTGGTCGCTCTCACAGACGATCTCCGGAGGCATCTGGATTGGGCTGGTTCGGCAGTGTTGTTGTTGTTAGACCTGTCGGCAGCGTTCAACCATCAACTACTGATGCACAGCCTCACCGACACTGGGATTCAGGGGTTTGCCTTGCAGTGGCTCTCCTTGTTTCTCCAGGGCCGGGGACAAAGGGTGGCCATTGGGGAACAGCTATTCGGAAGGCACCCGCTGGTTTGTGGAGTGCCCCAAGGAGCGGTGCTTTCCCCAATGTTATTTAACATCTGCATGCACCCCCTTGCCCAGATAGCTTGGAGTCATGGACTGGGTTGTCACCAATATGCGGATGACACCCAGCTCTATCTGTTGTTGGACAGCCAGTCAGACTCTAGTCCGGAAGATATGGACCTGGTGTTGAAAGCTGTGGCTGGTTGGCTTAGACTGAGTCAACTGAAATTGAATCCGACGAAGACGGAAGTCCTGTGTCTGAGTTGGAGCAGTCCAAGGTTAGGGATTCCACTCCTGACCTTTGATGGGGCACTGTTGGTGCCAGCGATGGAGGTTAGAAGCTTGGGAGTGCTCCTGGATGCCACCTTACCGATGGAGGCCCATTGTGAAGTCAGCCTGCGGCTGATTAGGGAGTTAGTTCCCTTCCTTGAATGCAATGATCTGGCAACTGTAATGCTCTCTACATGGGGCTGCCCTTGTCCCAAATCTGGAAGCTGCAGCTGGTGCAGAACGTGGCGGCCAGGCTCTTGTTGTGTCTCCCTATGCGGGAGCACATCCAGCCTGCGCTAAAAGCATTGCACTGGGTGCCTATAGCATACCGAATTTGGTTCAAGGTGCTGGTTCTTACCTTTAAAGCCTTATATGGTCAGGGACCTATCTACCTACGGGACCACCTTTCCCCACATGTTCCCCAGAGGGCACTAAGATTGGGGTCCCAAAACCGTCTGGCTCTTCCAGGCCCAAAAGAAGTCAGGCTAGCTGTGACGAGGGCCAGGGCCTTCTCAGTGGCAGCCCCGACCTGGTGGAACGAGCTCCCGGATTACATCAGGGCCCTGTGGGACTTTTTACAATTCCACAGGGCCTGTAAAACAGAGCTCTTCCACCAGGCTTTCGATTACGGTGCTGCCCTTTCAACAACCAGGCCCTGGCCCCAATACTAACACCAACTCAAAATATGATCAATAGCCTGACAAAACCCAGACTACAGTGGTAGTTGAGCACATGGATGCTGTGAACGCCGCCATCAGCTATGAATTATACTAGCACTTTATGATATGTTTTATTCTGTATTGTTTGTGATTTTATTTAAATATGGTGTTTTAACTGTTTTAACATATTGTCTGTTAGCCGCCCTGAGCCTGCCTTGGTGGGGAGGGTGGGGTACAAATTAGAGGAATAAATAAATAACATTTCTACAACCCAAACACTGGTGTTATGGACCTATTATTATGTGACACATGCAAGGTCTCAGAATAAGTGATAAACATACACAGGAGCACCTAGCATGACTGTATTAGTGCACCGATATAAATCTGTGCATGGTTTGTGCTTGGATAATTGGCTGTTCTGTTCTAAGCCTACTGCTCATTAATTTCATTGAGTGCCCACAAGTTCTTCTTTCTCTACCTTCTCTATCTCATGCATAATTTTGTAAACCTCTATCATGTCACCCCTCAATTGTCATTTCTCCAAGCTAAAGAGCCCCAAGCGCTTTAACCTTTCTTCATAGGAAAGGTGTTCCATCCCCTCAATAATTTTAGTTGCCCTTTTCTGCACCTTTTCCAATGCTATATCATTTTTGAGGTGTGGTGACCAGCACTGTACACAGTATTCCAAATGAGGCCACACCATCGATTTATACAGGGGCATTATGATACTGGCTGATTTGTTTTCAATCCCCTTCCTCATAATCCCCAGCATAGTATTTGCCTTTTTTATTGCAGTCACACACTGAGTTGACATCTTCAGTGAGTTATCTAATCATGACTCCAAGGTCCCTCTCCTGGTCAGTTACTGCCAGTTCGGACCCCATCAATATATATTTATAGTTAGAATTTTTGGCTCCAATGTGCATTACTTTGCACTTGCTCACACTGAAGATTTGAATAAAGAATTACTCCCAGAATCATTAATGTGGAATGCAAAGATCTAATATTATGCACGCAGCATAAATTTCAGCAAGATCATTTCTGCCTCAATATGCAATTATTCAGAATTTAATGAGCAGCCCTAGAGAGAGAACAAGATGAAGAACCTATAGGTCTAAAGAGGATTAAAGAGAAGAAGAAACAAGTGAAATCAGATTACCAATCTAAGGAGAAGGAGGAAGATGAATTATATTAGGTTTCCTGTACAGGACCTCAAGGGTTGTCAGACAAAGTTTCAACTCTGCTGTAAACAGATGCGGTCTATTAATGGTGCATATGTATTCATAGCTCACATAATGTAATTATTTCAGAACCTGTTTACAATCAACAGTCAACAGCACAACATAGAAATGGAATTACAGAGACTGGGGAGGCATTTAACACAATATATCTGGAAGGGATCAGTTTCAACTATTAACAAGCTCATTTCTGAAATGTGCCAGAGAAATACTAAAAGTGGCAGATTAAGTTGCTGGGAGTACACGATAGAGGGATATAATTTATTTATTTATTATTTATTATATTCTACTTATAGCCTGCCCTCCCCTGCACAGCAGGGCTCAGGGCAGGTAACACCAATGTTAAAAAATACTATAAATTAGTTATTAAAAACAATTATCACAACAGTAAATTAAAAAAATCAAATCAGGTGGCATATACAGGCACAAGGTAGTGTAACTTGTCCAGAGCAAAGTTGTATAGCCTATGTGTTGATGGATAATAAACTGGTGCAATTGACAGGATAGATGGCGGCGAAAAGGACTGGGGAGGCCAGCTCAGATGGAAACCTCATTGCCTCAACTGTGGGCCTGGCAAAACATTTCTGTCTTGCAGGCCCTTGTCTGGAAGAGCATTCCATCAGGCTGGGGCCAGAGTTGAAAAGGCTCTGGCTTGGGTTGATGCTAAATGAATACTTTTTGGGCTGAGGATAAATTACAACATAGGCAAGCCAAACTTGACCCTTTACATCCAAGTAACCCAAGTAACCTCACCACTACCACCAACATCTGTGGTTATGGGCCGGCCCCAGCTTTGAGACTGAGCCATACCATCGTGTGACGCCAGATTACTTAGTCTGAAATGGTCTGCTGTTACATCATATAGCAAGCCATCTCAATTAGTGATGGAATGTTTAGTACTGCTAGCACTTGATGATTACCTGAATTTTTAAAAATGTTTAAAATGTTTTTATGTGGATTTTATGGTACCTTGTACCGGTTACTGTAAGCCGCCCTGAGCCTGTTCGCGGGGAGGGTGGGATACAAATGGAAAAAATAAATAAATAAGTAGTATTGCATAGTAACATCTAAATAAAAGAAACAAAAGGGCTTCTTCATAGAGCTGGAGAACTGGATAAAAGTGGAGAGAAGAACTCACTGATACTGTGTCACAGGCTGTTTCCACAATGAGGTTTTGTTCACTTTGGCTAAGAAACTGACCATTTTTCCACCACAAAGAGTGCCCATATTACTCCGTGGTCTAACTGTGCTTCAGTCTTTGGTATGCTCTTTCCCAAAGGCCTGCCTTTCTCCATTCTTACTTGGAAGAAAGAAGTCCTAGTAGATTGTCAAACTGTCTGGATAGAATTGCACCCATTTTCAAATGTCTCACCCACATCTACAGCATTTTCCTTTCATCAGCCCCTTGAGGCTGCCATTTTTCCTGATGTGCCACCAGAGGGCTTTTGTGGGAGCTTTTAAAAATATATATATTAGTAATGGCTTCCATGCTATAATGCTATAGCATTATAAAGCCCCACCATGCCCTCCAGAGGCATAGCAAAGAAGAAGGCAGTGAAAATAGTGGCTGAGAGGAAAGGGAGCAGAAAACACCTGTCCAGAAGTTCCACTGTCACTGGGCATACTTCTGCATTTTCAGTAGCCAAGAATGTAAAACAGAGAATCTTTGGTGTATGATGCACAACCACAAGAGTCATAGTCTTAAGGTTGGCATTAGGCTAATTTTGAGAGAAGACTCAAAATGTCATTGTGACGTCCTTGCTATTTGAGGAAACGGTTTTACC
>NW_015164710.1:511507-520870 GCF_001447785.1 Gekko japonicus | reverse complement strand
ACAGCTTGCAGTTTGGAGATCTATCCTGGCAACAGTTTTCTACTGGTAAATGACTTTTCTTTTAGACCTGCGAATTTCAGCCCCACCAAAAAAAAAAAATTGCCCAACAAGCCACAAAATCCTGGGTACGGGCCTGCTTCTGAGCAAACTGTCCACGGACGGCAGCCTTAGAGCGTGGGTCTCAACCCTTCCCGCCGCCCTTCCCCTCTCTCCTGCATTCCGCATTTCCCACTCTGCTTAGCTTGAGTTCAAAACCTCAGGACCAATCCCCGCAAATTCTAAGCAAGGCTTTACCAGACTTTGGATAGGACACCAAGAGGACGTCGTTGTCCCTCGCCTCAAACGTCACCAGCGATCTTAAAAGCTCTGGCGACGATCTCATGGTGAAGGCGATCCCGTTGAAAGTGTGGATGAGATCCTCTTCGTTTTGGGCCGACATGGGTCAAGGGGTCCTGTGGATACCCGGTCGATCGGACTCTGCCGCAGCAGTTGGAGGATGGCGAGGCCACTTCTGTGCTCGACGGCTGTCAATAACCTCTGAGAGGGCAGAATCGAGCACCTTGTAACATCTCTGAGAAGCATTGCAGGACTTATCTTTATTGGGCGCGACAGCTGTAGAGCCATACAAAAGGTTATCCAGATAAAGGGGCAATTACAAAAAGAAAAATCTAGTGCAGATCAACACACAAGAGGAACCCCCCTGAGTGGAAAATAACCAGAAGCTCAGCATGCGCTCTTAGCAAACGGTCCTCTGAGTGTGAGTGGCTTGATTTCTCAGTGGGTTAATGAGTTCCTAACGAGTCTGTGTGTCTAGTTAGCGGCTCTGTAGAAATGCAGCTTTGCTTTGGCTGTAGCAGACTTCCCCAGACTTGTCAGATGAAAAGGAGCCGAGAGGAGGACTCCCGGGGGTTCAGTGGCTGGCGCATTCTTTTATAGATATAAAAACCTTCGTTTCCAAAGAGAGCTGGATTTGAGTCCAGTAGGATCCTAGATTTTTGGGACATCGATCCAGAGGATGAAGAGAGCTGCGTTTCTCGAAAGCTTACGCTACAAGACAGTTTCTTCGTCTTAGACTGTGATCACACACACAAAATAATCATAAGATCATAAGAACAGAAGAGAGGAGCCAATGTTGGATTGGGCCAATGGCCCATCCAGTCCAACACTCTGTGTCACACAGTGGCCAGAAATACCAGGGGCCATCAGGAGGTCCATCAGTGGGGCCAGGACACTAGAAGCCCTCCCACTGTTGCACGCCCCCGAGCACCTAGAATACAAAGCATCACTTGTCCCAGCCAGAGTGTTCCGTCTATAGAACATAAGCCAATGTTGGATCGGGCCAATGGCCCATCCAGTCCAACACTCTGAGTCACACAGTGACCAAAAATACCAGGTGCCATCAGGAGGTCCAGCAGTGGGGCCAGGACACTAGAAGCCCTCCCACTGTTTACCCCCCCCCAGCACCAAGAAGACAGAGCATCACTTGCCCCAGACTGAGAGTCCCTATCTATACCTTGTGGCTAATAGCCACTGATGGACCTCTGCTCCATATGCCTATCTAATTCCCTCTTGAAGCCGTCCATGCTTGTAGCCGCCACCACTTCCTGTGGCAGTGAATTCCAAGTGTTCATCACTCTTTGGGTGAAGAAGTACTTCCTTTTGTCCATTCTAACCCGACCGCTCAGCAACTTCATGGAGTGCCCATGAGTTCTTGTATTGTGAGAAAGGGAGAAAAGGACATCTTTCTCCACTTTCAATCCACTCTCAATGCACTTTGGAATCGGATTTTGCCCGTTCATACCGTAAAATCCAGTTGGAAAGCGCATTGAAAGTGGATTATTTAGTATGTGAGATCACAGCCTTAAAGGTCCTACTGGGCTTTTTACTATTTCGAAATTCAGAGCTCCCTTTGTTGGCCTCTCAAATGCCTGGAAATCTTCTTGGTCTCAACGTTATTCCTGAACTTGAATCTAGATCTTCTACTGTAGACCAACACGAGTACCCTTTGCAACTCGCTTCGAACAAACGATCCTTTGTTCCGTGCTAAATAAAAAATGCTTTTGCGTAAAGCTTAGTAAGTTACAATTGATCTTTAAAAAAAAAAGATTTATGAGCTGTCTTTCTTCCTTACAGAGCTCCAGGCGGGCGGCTTACAAACACAGATAGAACGTAGAATAAAACATAAAGCCAAACTTTAAAATCACTACTCGGGACTGCTACTAAATGTAAGCCAATGCAGTTCTGATCGAAACCATCTTCAGCTGGCCCCAAAAGACTGAAAGAAGAAGAAGAGGAGGAGATTGGATTTATACCCCGCCCATCACTCCCCGAAGGAGTCTCAGAGTGGCTTACAATCTCCTTTCCCTTCCCCTCCCCACAACAGACACCCTGTGAGGTAGGTGGGGCTGAGAGAGCTCTGACAGAAACTGCTCTTTTTCAAGAACAGCTGTGCCAGAGCTTGTGACGGACCCAAGGTCACATCAGCAGCTGCAAGTGGAGGACTGGGGAATCAAACCTGGTTCTCCCAGATTTAGAGTCTGCACACTTAACCACTACACCAAACCACTTAACCACTACACCAAACTTAACGACTACACCAAACTGAAAGTGAAGGGGACAGGTGCACCCCATCCAGGAGGTTGTTCCATAATTGTGGGGCTGCCACTGAAAAGGCCCTGTATTGTGTACCCACCAAATAAGCTTCTTGGATTGATGGGACACCCAGGGGGCCTCTTCCTGTGATCTTAATTGTAACAATACTACTTAGCGTTTCTGTTCCTCTTCTGTGTACAAAAATGCTCAAATATAATCCTTACAGCAATTCTGTAAGAGAGGAGGAGGAGGAGGAGAAGAGGAGGAGGAGGAGGAGATTGGATTTATAACCTGCCCTTCACTTGGAGTCTCAGAGCGGCTTACACACTCCTTTCCCTTCCCCTCCCCACAACAGACACCCTGTGAGGCAGGTGGGGCTGAGAGAGCTCTTGACAGAAACTGCTCTTTTTCAAGAACAGCTGTGCCAGAACTATGGCTTGCCCAAGGTCATCCAGCAGGTGCAAGTGGAGGAGTGGGGAATCAATGAAATGACGTAAAATGAGGCAGAAGCAGAGGAGACAAAAAGATTTGGTTTTCCAGTTCTTGCTGCCGGGTAATTCATGCAGTTTAGACATATTCTGATTCTCCTTAGGCCAGGGGTCCTCAACATGGTGGCCATGGAAACCACGGGCGCCTGCCAGTACCTTTCCTGGTGCCCACCGAGTGTTTTTAGAAAGTGAGCTTCTGACTGGCCACTGGAGATCTGACCGAGCAGATTTATTAGAAACGTTGCTTTGTCTGCATCTGCCCCCATAACACAGAGATCATCACTGATTCAATGTAAGGCAGCTTCATAAGACATCAGAAGAGCCCTGCTAGATCAGACCAGTGGTCCACCTAGTCCAGCATCCTAAGAACATAAGAAGATTATGTATGGGAAAGAGCAGGTAGAGAAAGGGGTACTTTTCTCCCTTTCTCACAATACAAGAACTCGTGGGCACTCCATGAAATTGCTGAGCGGTCGGGAATCAAACCCGGTTCTCCCAGATTAGAGTCCGCGCACTTAACCACTACACCAAACTGGCTCTGAGAGCAGCATACCCACAGGACAGGGGGAAGTAGGGTTGCCAGCCTCCAGGTGGGACCTGAGGATTCCCCAGAATTGCAGCTCATCTCCAGACTACAGAGATCAGTTCCCCTGGAGAAAACGGATGCTTTGGAGGGAGGACTCTGTGGCATTGTGCCCCACTGAGGTCCCTGTCCTCCCCAGGCTCCATCCCCAAATCTCCAAGAGTTTCCCAACCTGGATCTGGCAACCCTACGCCCCCAATCTCCTGCCACAGGCCAAGGGGGACCTGGCAACCCTGGGTGGAGGACGGGGGGGGCGTAGGGGAGAGAGCGGCTTTTCTAAGGCCACCAGGTGACTCTTTGGCAGAAGCAAGATTAGAATTCAGGTCTGCCTGGATCACAGATCATGGTCTTAGCCACTCATGACCACAGCTTGGATCTGACAATACGTGGCAGGGCGCCATAACAATCCCTGGAAACAAAAAAGTCACAGCGTACGTTTTCTTAGGATCATTCAAAACAATCTGCAAAACTTCTGAGTGCTCCAGACTGGGATGTTATAGACAGGTGTTTATATGTAAAAAAAGAGAGAGAGAGATGTTTCAGGGCTCCATTTAAGACCCCTTGTTGAACCCTGGGAAGAATTCTGGGCAGATTTGAATTAAAAAAACCCAAGAGGTCCTGGTTATGTTGGACTTTACTGCTGCAGTGTAAAGTACTGGGTCCGCCACATGGAAAACTCAGACCACGACGTGTGTTTACACACGTTTATTGTACTTCACACCTGAACTGCAAAACAGCCCTGCAAGGCCAACTATATACACACCCACAGTCCCGTTGGAGGGTTTGAATTTCCCGCCAAAGTTGCTATTGGAGAGTGCTGGGGGAACTAGGATCCTAGGCTCCTATTGTTTAGAGGAGCTAAGCTCCATACTTTAGCCGCAGACCCCTGGTGGCGGTCTGCGTACATAACATGCAGGAAGTGGTGGCAGCCAGAAGCACAGACAGCTTCAAGAGGAGACTGGATAAATATATGGAGCAGAGGTCCATCAGGGGCTCTTAGCCACAAGGTATAGGTAGGAACTCTCGGTCTGGGGCAAGTGATGCTCTGTCTTCTTGGTGCTTTGGGGGGGGTAACAGTTGGAGGGCTTCTAGAGTTCTGGCCCCACTGCTGGACCTCCTGATGGCACCTGGTCTTTTTGGCCACAGTGTTGGACTGGCCATTGGCCTGATCCGACGTGGCTTCTCTTGTGTTCTTGTGAACTTCATACACTTTTTCATTAGCAAAGTGTTCCTAGTTTGAGAACAGGGTGGTACAGTTATAAAAGCAGATTAGCCGGGCGCTGGGTATTAATATAGCTATTTGAACTGGATGCCCTAGGGTCGGGGAGTTCAGGGAACATCTTGGCTCCACCTGCTTCAGTGACAGCTCCTTCTGCCTCCCCAGTCCAGCATCAGTTGCCTGGAGACACTGCAGTGACCTTTCTGTGCAGTCCTTTGGGATGCCAGCCTCCAGGCGGTGGCTGGAGATCTCCTGGGATCACAGCTGATCTCCAGGCGACAGAGATCAGTTCCCCTGGAGAAAGCAGCCACTTTGGAAGGTGGACTCCGTGGCATTGTACCCCACTGACGTCCCTCCCCTCCCCAAAGCCCGCCCTCTTCAGGCTCCACCCCCAAAGCCTCCAGGTCTTTCCCAACCTGGAGCTGGCAAGCCGACACTTGCCCTACGGAAAGGCCTAGCAGAGAACCAAAGGAGATGATTTTGAGAAAGAGGAATAAAGCCTTTTGATCCTCTAGCGCTGGGGTGTCGAACTCATTTGTTATGAGGGCCGGATCTGACATAAGTGAGACCTTGTTGGGCCAGGCCATGTGTGCCATAAAATGTAATGTCAGGTAGGGGAGATCTCAACTGTATTAAGGACACAAACACAAAGGGGTTTTTTTTTAACTTATTGCTTAAAACATTAGCACTCCTGCAATATTTTGTTTATTTAACAGTGTCTGATAACGGACACCTCTTCCCCTGAATTATTGCATCAAAATGACTGTGCTGTTGCAATCTTGAGTACGCTGTTCAGGTGTGTATCTGTAAGCTGCAAACCTACGATGATGCAGCAGCAGCAGCAGAACTGGAAGAAGCAGGAGACAGCCAGTTCCACTGCGGGCCTGAGAGAAGCCCTCCGGGGGCTTGACCCGCCCCCCGAGCCACATGTTTGACACCCCTGCCCTAGCATTTTTTCAGTTAAGTCCAGTCAACATACTTTTGATCATGGATGAAATGTTTATTTCTTAGTATCTGTTCTTCATGTTGATTTTATTCATTTCTCAGGATACAGCTGGGTATTCCTTTTCTAAGCTTGCCTAGAGCCCTTTTCTGGGGGAAAGTTTTTAAAAATGAAGACATTTTAAGCCATGCCTCAGTGCTGACTTTACCTGGCACTGCAAGAAATGGATACAACAACCACTTGGAGAATGTTTCTTAGATTTATACATGGATCCAGTGGGCATCCAATGAAGCCGATGGGCAGTAGGTTCAGGATGGACAAAAGGAAATACCACTTTACACAGGGAGTGATGAAAACGTGCAATTCCCTGCCAGAGGATGTAGTGATGGCCACAAAGTGGATTAGAGAGATTCATGGAGGATCGGTCTATCAGTGGCTGCTAGCCATGGTGACTAAAGGGAACCTCCACATTCAGAGGCACCGATCCTCTGAATCCCAGAGCCAAGAGGCAACATCAGGGGAAGGCCTCAGTCTCTATGGCCTGTTGTTGGACTTCCAGAGGAATGGGGGGGCTGCTGTGTGAGACAGGATGCTGGACTAGATGGACCACTGGTCTGATCCAGCTCAGTTCTTTTATGTTCTTAGGATGCTGGACTAGGTGGACCACTGGTCTGATCCAGCAGGGCTCCTCTTATGTTCTTTGGATGCTGGACCAGATAGACCATTGGTCTGATCCAGCAGGGCTCTTCTTATGTTCTTAGGATGCTGGACTAGATGGACCAATGGTCTGATCCAGCTCAGTTCTTTTATGTTCTTAGGATGCTGGACTAGGTGGACCATTGGTCTGATCCAGCAGGGCTCTTCTTATGTTCTTAGGATGCTGGACCAGATGGACCATCTTGGTGCTTTGGGGGGGGTAACAGTTGGAGGGCTTCTGGAGTTCTGGCCCCACTGCTGGACCTCCTGATGGCACCTGGTATTTTTGGCCACAGTGTTGGACTGGACGGGCCATTGGCCTGATCCGACGTGGCTTCTCTTGTGTTCTTGTGAACTTCATACACTTTTTCATTAGCAAAGTGTTCCTAGTTTGAGAACAGGGTGGTACAGTTATAAAAGCAGATTAGCCGGGCACTGGGTATTAATATAGCTATTTGAACTGGATGCCCTAGGGTCGGGGAGTTCAGGGAACATCTTGGCTCCACCTGCTTCAGTGACAGCTCCCTCCGCCTCCCCAGTCCAGCATCAGTTGCCTGGAGACACTGCAGTGACCTTTCTGTGCAGTCCTTTGGGATGCCAGCCTCCAGGCGGTGGCTGGAGATCTCCTGGGATCACAGCTGATCTCCAGGCGACAGAGATCAGTTCCCCTGGAGAAAGCAGCCACTTTGGAAGGTGGACTCCGTGGCATTGTACCCCACTGACGTCCCTCCCCTCCCCAAAGCCCGCCCTCTTCAGGCTCCACCCCCAAAGCCTCCAGGTCTTTCCCAACCTGGAGCTGGCAAGCCGACACTTGCTCTATGGAATAGCCTAGCAGAGAACCAAAGGAGATGATTCTGAGAAAGAGGAATAAAGCCTTTTGATCCTCTAGCGCTGGGGTGTCGAACTCATTTGTTATGAGGGCCGGATCTGACATAAGTGAGACCTTGTTGGGCCAGGCCATGTGTGCCATAAAATGTAATGTCAGGTAGGGGAGATCTCAACTGTATTAAGGACACAAACACAAAGGGGTTTTTTTTTAACTTATTGCTTAAAACATTAGCACTCCTGCAATATTTTGTTTATTTAACAGTGTCTGATAACGGACACCTCTTCCCCTGAATTATTGCATCAAAATGACTGTGCTGTTGCAATCTTGAGTACGCTGTTCAGGTGTGTATCTGTAAGCTGCAAACCTACGATGATGCAGCAGCAGCAGCAGAACTGGAAGAAGCAGGAGACAGCCAGTTCCACTGCGGGCCTGAGAGAAGCCCTCCGGGGGCTTGACCCGCCCCCCGAGCCACATGTTTGACACCCCTGCCCTAGCATTTTTTCAGTTAAGTCCAGTCAACATACTTTTGATCATGGATGAAATGTTTATTTCTTAGTATCTGTTCTTCATGTTGATTTTATTCATTTCTCAGGATGCAGCTGGGTATTCCTTTTCTAAGCTTGCCTAGAGCCCTTTTCTGGGGAAAAGTTTTTAAAAATGAAGACATTTTAAGCCATGCCTCAGTGCTGACTTTACCTGGCACTGCAAGAAATGGATACAACAACCACTTGGAGAATGTTTCTTAGATTTATACATGGATCCAGTGGGCATCCAATGAAGCCGATGGGCAGTAGGTTCAGGATGGACAAAAGGAAATACCACTTTACACAGGGAGTGATGAAAACGTGCAATTCCCTGCCAGAGGATGTAGTGATGGCCACAAAGTGGATTAGAGAGATTCATGGAGGATCGGTCTATCAGTGGCTGCTAGCCATGGTGACTAAAGGGAACCTCCACATTCAGAGGCACCGATCCGCTGAATCCCAGAGCCAAGAGGCAACATCAGGGAAAGGCCTCAGTCTCTATGGCCTGTTGTTGGACTTCCAGAGGAATGGGGGGGCTGCTGTGTGAGACAGGATGCTGGACTAGATGGACCACTGGTCTGATCCAGCTCAGTTCTTTTATGTTCTTAGGATGCTGGACTAGGTGGACCATTGGTCTGATCCAGCAGGGCTCTTCTTATGTTCTTAGGATGCTGGACTAGACTGACCACTGGTCTGATCCAGCAGGGCTCTTCTTATGTTCTTAGGATGCTTGGCTAGATGGACCTCTGGTCTGATCCAGCAGGGCTCTTCTTATGTTCTTAAGATGCTGGACTAGACTGACCACTGGCCTGATCCCGCCGGGCTCTTCTTATGTTCTTATGGATGCTGGACTAGATGGACCAATGGTCTGATCCAGCTCAGTTCTTTTATGTTCTTAGGATGCTGGACTAGGTGGCCCATTGGTCTGATCCAGCAGGACTCTTCTTAATGGTCTTACTGTTTGGCCTTACAAGAACCTGCGGACTCATCAGTTTTCCAAATGGCTACATTCACTCAGGGTTGTTGTTGTTGTTGTTGTTTTAAAGAGGTGCCGGAACTCTCAAGACGGAAATGAAATCTTCAATCTGTATACTGAAAACTCATGAACTTTTAAACTTTTTTGAAAAGGATTTTGTTTGAAGAGGTTCTGGAATTCTATTCCAGTGAGTTCCCCCAGGGGAAAAAAAAAAGTCCTGTATTTACTAAAGCTGAGGTCCCCGACCTTGGTGTAGTTTTAAGGTTGGTGTAGTGGTTAAGCACGCGGACTCTAATCTGGGAGAACTGGGCTTTCTCCCCCACTCCCCCACGTGCAGCTGCTAGTGTGACCTTGGGCCAGTCATACGTTCTGTCAGAGCTGTTCTCTCAAGGGCAGTTTCTGTCAGAGCTCTCTCAGCCCCACCTACCTCACAGGGTGTCTGTTGTGGGGAGGGGAAGGGAAAGGAGAGTGTAAGCCGCTCTGAGACTCCTTCGGGTAGTGAAGGGCGGGGTA
>NW_015164710.1:509044-511262 GCF_001447785.1 Gekko japonicus | reverse complement strand
TGAGGGGAAAACAAAGAGTTTTCCCCTCAAATGGCAGCCATTTGAGGGGAAAACTCTTTGTTTTCCCCTCAAACGGCGTGGCCCCGCCCAGCGTGTGACGTCACTTCCGGTGACGTCCTGGCGGCGCGTCCTCACAGAGCTCCCGGACTGGCAGGAAGGACCCCCGCCGGTAGGTAAAATTTTTTTGGCAACCCTAAACATGGGGGTGCGGCCTAATGTGCTAATGAGCTGTGCTGTCAGGGGTGTGGCCTAATATGCTAATGGGTTCCTGCGGTTGGGTGTGGCCTGTTATGCTAATGAGTTCCTGCTTGGCTTTTTCTACAAAACAAGCCCTGTCTAAAGGTGTGATCAGACAACGACATCTAGGAAGTGTCCCGCAGCTGTTGGCAACCCATGCTGCTCTGCCGCAGAAGTGGAGTAAAAAGACACCGGAGAAAATCTGGTAGTAAACGGGTTGCCACAGTCCATGGACGGACCTTCCCCGTCTGATCGCGCAAGCACGCTTCCGAGCCATTGGGAGGGTCTGATCAAGCCACCCCGGCTTGGTGCTGCTTCCACACACACCCTTCGCAGTATGCGCATCACTGCATACCCATAGGGGGCCCTTGGTGAGGAGGTGCGATTCCTTGTTTATGCGCACGAGAAACCAATGGAAAAACCCCACCGACTCACCCGCAGTTGCGTCTGATCACACAGTGACGGGCCGAGTCCGCAGCAACCAAGGGCTGTGTGATCTCGCAACTGTGGGTCAAATTCCTCCAGAGGACATAACCTCGCTTCCCCTCTGCTTCAACTGGCGCATGTGACCTCAACCTCGGAGACAGAGCGGGTGCAAGAGCATCTTCCTTGCAGCCCAATCCTAAACAGAGGCCCCGGTCACACGGGAGGTTTTGGCCCGGAAGAGGGACGGATCGGGGGCGCAGCAAATGGGTGCGATCAAACCGCAACATCTGGGAAGCGGCGCGCACCCGTCCCCGATCCGTCCCTACGGTTGGAAAACCTGCTGCAAAAAAGAACCTAGTAAAGAGCAGGACTTACCTGAAACGCCGCAGCAAGCCCGACCGTGGGATCGCCAGCACGTCCGTTGTCAGGAGCATTCGAGGCTCCTGGCCAAACTGCGCATGCGCACACATGCAGCCAGCTGCCTTTGTCTCCCATCAGTGGCTTTTGATCGTGTCGGGGAGCAACTGTGTGGCGGCTCAGGGGATCTGTGTGACCCCGCCGCGTGTCTCTTTTGGTGCGGCAGTAAAAAGCCTGTCTCTTTTGGTGTGGCTCTAAAAAGCCGCACTTTGGCCGTTCTTTTTTCCCCAGTGTGGCAGGGGCCAGAGTTATCCCCCGTAAAGCCCAATGGATTTGGAAGGTAGGATCACACTGTTAATTACAGAGCCGCTGCAGATGTGCCAGAATTACTTTTGTCCCCTTGCAAATAAGTTTAAACAGTTCCTTTCTTCCACTGGGTGAAATTGCCATTGCTGTGATTGTGCCGTAAAGGACACGGTCTGCATGATTTCCCAAGAGGGATTCTTGCAGACTCTAGGGAATATCCCTGTAATAAAAGCGAGCTTACTGCAAACACCTGAACATCTGTCAGTAAAGACCATGCAGCAGAACCAAATACCAACCGAGCTTATTAATCACCATCTGCAAGATGAACAGAGAACCTGACGCTACTGTCCCATCATAGAATCCTAGAGTTGGAAGGGAACTCCAGGGTCATCTAGTCCAACCCCCTGCACAATGCAGGACATTCACAAATACCTCCCCCTCCGCACCCCCAGTGACCCCTGCTCTATGCCCAAAAGAGGGCAAAACCCCCCAAAACCCTCCAGGATCCCTGGTCAAAGTGGCCTGGAGAACGATTGCTTCCTGACCCCAAAGTGACAATCAACCATCCTTTCCCTGGGCGTGTAAGAAAGGGCCACGAGAACTAAGCACTGATGCAACCATTTCTGCCCTAAGTTCACAGAATCACATCCGGCGTCCTCCTGTATGCCATTCTACCAATGTTGTACCTGTTCTATCTTGCAGGAAACGTCCTTTTTTTAACATTAATAATATGAAAATTCCGATATTAATATTAATTTTAAAAGATAATTCCCAAACATTGAGTTTGATCTTGACATAACATTAATCTTACTTGGCTCTATAGATCTAATCCGTACAAACCATATGGAGAGAATGACAAACTTTTAGATCAGAGATATTAAATATACACAGA
>NW_015164710.1:505018-508357 GCF_001447785.1 Gekko japonicus | reverse complement strand
CTGTCCTTGAAAGAGCTCTCTCAGCCCCACCTACCTTACAGGGTGTCTGCTGTGGGGAGGGGAAGGGGAAGGGGAAGGAGATTGTAAGCCACTCTGAGACTCCTTTGGGTAGTGAAGGGCGGGGTATAAATCCAGTCTCTTCTTCTCTTCTTCTTCTTCTTCTCAGTTATCTAACTGCACCAAATAGTTCTGGCTTTATATAGACATTTATGCATAGATCTTCATAAATTATGCCTAACTCCTCAGTTATGCCCATAATATACCCTGTTTCCCCGAAAATAAGACCTACCCCAAAAATAAGCCCTAGCAGGATTTCTATGCATTTGTGGTATAAGCCCTAGTGTGTCTTCATGAGAAAAAATAAATATAAGACAGTGTCTTATTTTCGGGGAAGCACGGTAGTAAGCTTTCCATATCTCCTGGAATTCTTTAGTCGGTCTTTTGTTTATATGACTCTTTCATTTTGCCATTACAGCATACTCGGCTAGTTTGTCTTTCCAGGCCTCGGTAGCCGGACACTCTTCCGTTTTGCATTTCCTTGCTAGCGTTACCCTGGCCACCATGAGCATATATCTAAATAAATCTCGTGAAATGCTCTCAGTCTCCTCCGGTAAGACCCCCCAGTAACATAGTCTTGCAGAATATGTTAACCAGCAACCTGTGTTGGACAGGCAGGAGCGGTGACTGAGAAGTTGTGAAATTCTTTCAGTCTCCTCCGGTAAGACCCCCAGTAACATAGTCTGGCAGAATATGTTAATCATCTATCTGTTTTGGACAGGCAGGAGCGGTGACTGAGAAGAAGGTGAAATGTGGCCTTCAAAATGACATACGGCTGCCAACTCTGGGTCAGGAAATTCCTGGAGATTCGGGGGGCAAAGCCTGGGGAGGGCAAGATTTGTGGAAGGGAGCAGTGTTCCCTCTAAGCTGAGTTAGTGTGAGCTAGCTCACAGTTTTTTAGCCTCTGGCTCACACATTTCTGTCTTAGCTCAGGAAGGATGGCTCCAGAGCAAACGCATTTAGGCAGCAGCCAAGTTGCTTGCTCACAACTTTAATGCCAGTAGCTCACAAAGTAGAATTTTTGCTCACAAGACTCCATAGCTTAGAGGGAACACTGGAAGGGAGTGATTTCAGCATTGTATAAATGCCACGGAGTCCACCTTCCAAAGCAGCCATTTTCTCCAGGGGAGCAGATCCCTGTAGTCCGTAGATGAGTTTTAATTCCAGGAGATCCGTCAGGTCAAACCTGGAGGTTTGGGAAGACATTGGAGCTTTGGGAAGACATTAGAGAGATGCTGTGTTGATCTATGTTATTGTCATTCCTGCCGTGCTCCGTCAAGAGATGGGTGACAAACAAACAGAGAGACGGAGTTGAAAAAGACAGACGAAACCGCTTTTTAATCCTAGGAAAGCGTGTTCTCTTTATCTCTTGCGTTCCTTGGATCCACATGTCTTCAAACGAAGGAGTGACAAATGTTGTTTAGGAGCTTGAAAAACGAAGACTTTTCAGTCTGCTTTGTCCCCTTCACAGCTCCGCTGAACATCAGAAGAGCCCTGCTTAAAGAGAAAGCATTCCAGACGCAGAGCCAAAACAGTGTCAAGAATATTTGCATCAAGATTTTGTATTGTATTCATACCATTAGCTACTGGCTTTGCCTGTATTTATGAAACGTACTTTGCACAAGGATGAATGTTGTCTAGTATAGGGTATTTGCATTATAAACATGATAAAAAAGTATAACCAAGTGTGTTAAGGTTATAGAAGAGTGGTTTTCTTCGGTGAGCTCATTTTTTTCTGTTGTATTCACACCGAAGCCTGTCTTGTTTTTGATACATCAAACCGGGAAGCTGGCAACCCTGAACTGACAAGACAAAATTTGGAAGGAATGTCCAAACTTGTGGACCTTCCCGGTTACTCCGTCAGAGATCTCAGGGCAGCTGTACTAGTTAGAGTGCCAGATTAGCAGCTGGGAGACCCAGGTTCGAATCTGCACTCTGCCATGGAAGCTCGCTGGGTGACCTTGGGCCAGTCACACACTCTCAGCCTAACCGACCTCACAAGGTGTGTCACGAGGATAGAATAGAGGACAGGAGAATGATTTGAGCTCCTTTGGGTTCCCACTAGGGAGAAAGGCAGGGTATCGATGAAGTAAACAAATACACATCCATGAAATATTCCTGATTGAACTGCACTGTACAACGAATAACCCAACGAACAGGCTATAGCTGCTTGCAAACATCTAAACTGCTTGCCGCTCCTTGTTCTCAACAGGACAGCAGAACATGAGCCAAACCGGTGGACATCCGTGCAATCCTGTAGGTCAACTTGGGAGCGGGTTTTGTGTGAACGGTGTGACAGGTAGTAAAGCCCCAATTGAATCATGCGTCTGCGCTGTTGTCCTTCGTAAGTGTTAACAGAAAAAGAAAAGAGCAAGGAAATCCCCTGAGCAAGATACGTCGGAGGACGTCCCAGCTGATGCCGAGCAGATATATCTCTCATCTTTGATTGCATTTGGCAAGTATAAATGCTCCCAGACAGTCGGGCAGGCGTTTGCCAATAAAACGTCGTGAAAAGAGGCAGAAGCGGAGCAGACAACAAGGTCTGGTTTTCCACTTCTTGCTGTCAGGTAATGCCAATGAAATGACGTGAAACGAGGCAGACGCAGAGGAGACAAAAAGATTTGGTTTTCCAGTTCTCGCTGCCGGGTAATTCACGCAGTTTAGACATATTCTGATTCTCCTTAGGCCAGGGGTCCTCAACATGGTGGCCATGGAAACCACGGGCGCCTGCCAGTACCTTTCCTGGTGCCCACCGAGTGTTTTTAGAAAGTGAGCTTCTGACTGGCCACTGGAGATCTGACCGAGCAGATTTTTAGAAACGTTGCTTTGTCTGCATCTGCCCCCATAACACAGGGATCATCACTGATTCAATGTAAGGCAGCTTCATAAGACATCAGAAGAGCCCTGCTGGCTCAGACCAGGGGTCCATCTTAGTACAGCATCCTGAGAACATCAGAAGAGCCCTGCTGGATCAGACCAGTAGTCCATCTATACTTGCATCCTGTCTCACACAGTGGCCAGCCAGTTCCCCTGGAGAGCCAACAACAGGGCATAGAGGCTGAGGCCTTCGTAAGAACTAGGGCTGCCAAGTCCCCCCGGGGGGCAGAAAACCCCCCGTCCCAGAGGCCTGTTCCCTGACGTCGGGGAATCGGGCCCTGGGGGGGAACCCCGCCCCAGCATGCGCGTCACAGGGAAGTGACGTTATGACGCCGGGCACGCTGGGGGCGGGGCCACAGCCATACAAGGGAAAACTCTATGGTTTTCCCTTGTATGGTCGTGGCC
>NW_015164710.1:495597-505000 GCF_001447785.1 Gekko japonicus | reverse complement strand
ACACACACAAAATGCTGGTATCTTTGCCTATGTGTTGCAGTGATGTAGACAGAAGTGCTGATGCCAGCCCCAGAAACAGTAGGAGCAATGCCTTCATCCCATTCAAAACTAATCCTGGCCTCTTTAAAAGATAGATATGCACATTTATGGGCACTTGCATGCAAACCAGTAGCAAAAATGTGTAACTTTATGGCTGCTTGACCTGTAGAAGCACTTTGAAAGCGAACGTCGGGACATAAATAATTTAAATGCAGGCTAGAGTACCTTTAATCACACCTTTCAAGAGCACCATGGATTTCCCAGTAGCTTACTGGGAACAGTAGGAAGTTAGGACACCAAAGGCTGCTCTTGAAATTCAAAATGCATTACTTTGAAGCCTGGTCCGTGTGATACTTTTGTGGGGAAAAGTCTTTTTTTTAAAAAGTCTCCATCTTTTTCACTCATCAGTACCATAAATAAAACAATGATAAATAATGCATTGTTTTAGCATGTAGATCTACGCCTGCCTTCCAAAGAGCTCACATGAGAATAAAGCTACAAAGTACCCCATAAATGCTGTTCTTTAAAGGGATGAAAAAGAAAGCAGTATAACGTGCACAAACATGCATAAGCCCTCTACAGATGACATGACACACATTGAAATCAGTGTTTAGAGACTCTGTCCCCATGATCATAAACATTTTTTCAAACATTCCCAATCACAGAGATGGAGCATATGTGACCACGCTTCCTAGGCATCTAGATGCCATTTTCCAGAACCAGTGATCACATGGGGGCAGGGGACAGGGTCCGTGCTCTTGCTCTAGCAGACCCATAGCTACAGTGGGGCCTCCTGGGGCCCGGCCCCCTGACTCCCTGCCAAGGCCCCCTGACTTCCATCCAGCCTCCAGGCCCCCGGCTTTCTGGGCTGCCTGGAGGACTCTTGACTCTCTGGGCGACCCAGAGGACTCCCCACCGACACTTCTTCCCCAAGCGTGGCTTGGTTCCCTATGTAGGCAGGCAAGAGTGCGAACGCTGCAACAGTGAGTTTTTCAAAATTTTATTTTAATTTTATTTTTTTATTTTGTGATGTCAGTGCCCCCTGATTTATTTAAAGCCCCTCCCCCACATTACAAAATCCTGGCTACGGACCTGAGTCACTGATACATTAATCTCTCTAATCCCCTATGAAAGCCGTTTCTTCCTCCGGCCATCGCTACATCCTCTGGGAGCGAATCCCACATTTATCACTCTCTATGTAAAGTGGTGTTTCCTTCTGTCCGTCCTCAACCTACTGCCCATCATTCTCATTGGATGCCCTCGAGTTCTAGCCTTTTGGGAAAGGGAGGAAATTTTCCTTCGTCAGCTCTCTCCACTCCATGCATCATTTTATAATGTTCATTTGCGTGTATTTCTTAATAGGCTCCCAACAATGGGGAAGTTGGCAGGGGGAAAACAATTAGACCATTGAGTCCGGATTAGTGGAAATCGTTATGATCTTTGATCCTGGAACATGTCCTCAGGGAAAGTAAATTAATTCGTTCAGGATGTCAAGGAGCACAATGAGAATTGCTGCCCTGCCAAATATTCAGTTGACATTTTAGTTTGTTGGCTCGCGAACAGCAAGAACCAGGACAGGGGAAGAGAGGGAAGAAAGAACCGGTCGGGGCATTGATTGCATTCAGTTGTCACAAACAAACGTGGTTTTTCTTTGGGACAAAAATGAGCCGGGGGGGGCTCTCCCCTTCCCTCATGAGCAGTGCCAAGGGATGGCCATCTCCTGGGCTTAGCATAACTAAGGAATGATCTCTGCATTTTGATTGGTCCCCTGAATTGGCCAATAGTACACTTGCCAGCTCTGGGGAGGGGAGGGACCTCAGCAGGGCACGATGCCGTAGAGCCCGCCCCCTCCGAAGCAGCCATTTTCTCCAGGGGAACCAATCTCTGCCGTCTGGAGAGCAATCAAAATAGCAGGAGATCTGCAGGTACCACCTGGAGGTTGGCAACTCTTGCTAACAGTAAGAACACTTTAGTGCCATCAGGTCTTGACTGACTTACGGTGACCCCTCAGAGGCAAAATGGCAGCCGGGAGGGGGAGGAAACTGGCAGGAAGGAAGACAGGGCCAGGCATGGCCTTTGGGCTGGTGGGGACAGGAAGAGGGGTTGCTGTAACAAGCTATCAAAGGGTCACTCCCACATGTGGATCACACAGACGGCCTTTTCTACGAAATGACCCCTCAACTTGACCCTAGGATTACCAACATAAGAGTTGCCAGGACTTACCTGGCGGCCAGCGGGAGTGCGCCTGCCCAGTCCTGGGATCTCCTGGTGGGCACGCACTGCACTCACGCTGCAATGACATCACCCAGAAGTGATGCATTCACACCGGGCACGTCATTTGGTGGGCGCTCTAGTATTTGGGCGGAAAAAACCTCTATGGTCACCATAGAGTTTTAACCCAAATGCTAGAGCGTCCCCCCGCACAACGTGCCCAGCGCGATAATGTCACCTTCAGGTGATGTCATCGGAATGGGGATGTTGGGCGTGATGGGCCTCTTCAGGGGCAGGGCTGCCCCCTGCTGGCCAACTGGCTCTTAGTGGATTGGGCCCCCCGAAAGTGTATGAGACCCCACCCCCATCGGGGGAATGGCACCCCTAGCCAACTGTGGTGCATTCAATCTGACCCATGTAGGTATGAGAAACACTGTCAATGAATCACCATGTGAAGCTTCATTCCTGGGCTAGGATCCAAATCCCTCAAATGTTATTGGTCGCCCAGGAAGAGCCGACCAATCACCAACAGCCAGTTCCAAGAGCGGGAACTATTGTGATTGGACTTTATCCCTGCAACCTCATAGGCTGGTATTTGTATAGTAGGCGTGGCTACATTAGCCGGGAGAGTTTAAAAGTGGAACGGCTTCAAGGCTAAAGCTGTTCTGGCTATTCATGTTGATCTGTTTGGAGTTGAGCTACGAGTGGCTGAATAAAGCTGATCTTTTGCTGAAATCACTCTCTGACTCTCTGCTAAGTAACCGACTTAACACCAACATCCAGGTGGGGCCTGGAGATCTCCTGCTATTACAACCGATCTCCAGACTATAGAGATGAGATGCCCTGGAGAAAATAGCCGCTCTGGAGGGTGGACTCTATGGCATCGTACCCTGCCAAGGCCCCCTCCCAGACCCCACCCTCCCCAGGCTCCACCCCCCAAATCCCCAGGTATTTCCCAACCCAGAGCCGGTGCCTTTACTTAACCCCCTTCCGAATTCTGGGGCCGCAGTCGCACACACTAAATAACCCACTTTCGACGCACTTTCCGACTGGATTCTGCCAGTCCACACAGTAAAAACCAGTTGGAAAGGGCACTGAAAGCGGACTATTTAGTGCGTGTGACCGCAGCCTGGGACTACAGGAGGACGGAGGAGGCTGCCAGAGAGGTGGCCGAGGGCGGGAGTCCACCCGCGGGGGGCAGGAAACGCACAACGAGGGCTCGACTAACTTGGTGAGATCGGGCGTGTTCAGGGTTAGTGTGGCCGTAGATCTATTTCACTACGTCATGGTGCGTCCACTATATTCGAATCTCAGAAACAGATTTTTATCTCAAATACTTAATCAGCGGCACCATTTTTCCGAGAGCGACAAGCTAATTTTCCTGTTGTCAGACGTGAATCCTTTGGTATCTTATAAGGGAGCACTTTTTGCGTTTGCCGCCAGGAAAGCTAGAGCAAAGGTGGTTCTTAGGAATGCAGCTTGCTGAGACGCAAGGCATGAACACGGTTCCAATTGGAACTGGAATTTGTAAATGCTGTACACAATTTTAATTTGAGGCATCTTACGTATTTTAGATACTGTACACATTAAAGTCATTCTCACTGAATTTAATAACAAAATATGTATTTTAAGATATTAGGGATCCAGTTTTATATAAAATTGTGACGGCCAATGGCCACATACAATAAGCGTTATTCTGTTCTATTCTGTTCTAACGAATTTTGTGGGAGACCAAAATATTACATTCCAAAAAGAACGAGCGAACTTGCAGAAACCAGGCCGCGCCAGCACACTGCTTGCCACCCAACTAGAACCTTTTGGAGAAGAGCAACAGAAAATTATACTTAAAAGTGCCTTAATGCCTTACTACAGAGCTGTTCCGTACACCGCAGGGGCTCAGAAAACATTGAAAGGTAGAACAAAAAATGTTAGGAAGTGTCAAGCCGAGCACCCTTCTGTGACGGGGGTGGCTGTTTTGGAACAGGTGCTCCCTGCAGAAACAAAGGTGGTATTTCCTGGGCTCTTTTGAAGCACTGCCTCCTCCAGGGAGAGGGAGGAAAGCCAGGGTGGGCTCTTTGCCGTGATGGAGAAACTAGTGGGTTCCAGGAGACCCATTGGTGGTGGGTGCGAATGCTGGGAAATCACTGCTCTGCATCACAGCCAGGTCCAGAATCCCTTCTCCTTTTGTCCAGAAGTGCCACACACAAACACACCCTCCGCTCCCTTTGCCACTTATAACAAAATGTACTGCACTTTGGCCACCCGCACTGCATGCCATAGCAACAGATAAGGCAAACCGGGGACAATCTGTGTGACTGAATCGCAAGAGCTCTCTTTAATTTGCCAGCTAATTAACTTTATGATGAATGAAATGCAATTATCTCTGGCTGGGTATGATAATGCTCCCCTTTCCCCTTAACTGCCAAGTGTTCGCATAACATTGTATGGCCGGTTGAAATTAGGTGTTTAACAGCTTGCGCCGGTAGTAGGAACCCGAGTTCTGTCAACCCTGGTGTGAGGGCACCGTCTGCCCCCTAGTGGCCACTTCCTTGTTCCAATCCTGAACAGCAGTAACTTACTAGTATAGCCCAGGCTGGCACGATCTCGTCAGACCTCACCCTATGGATGCCAACTTCCAGGCAGGACCTGGGGATCCCACGGAATTACAGCTTATCTCCACAATACAGAGATCAGTTCCTCTAGAGAAAATGGATGCTTTGGAGGGTGGGCTTTCTGGCATTGTACCCCACTAAGGTACCCCAGTTTGGTGTAGTGGTTAAGAGCGTGAACTCTAATCTAATCTCAGAGAACCGGGTTTGATCCCCCACTCCTCCACGTGCAGCTGCTGGTGTGACTTTGGGTCAGTACAAGTTCTCTCAGAGCTATTCTGGAAAGAGCTCTCTCAGCCCCACCTACTTCACAGGGTGCCTGTTGTTGGTAAGGGAAGGGAGATTGTAAGCTGTCTGAGACGCCTTTGGGCAGTGAAGAGTGGGGTATAAATCCAATATCATCTGGTTCTAGAAAGAGAGGAAGGGAAAGGAGATTGTTAAGCCACTCTGAGTGAAGGGTGGGGTATAAATCCGATCTCCTCCTCTTCTTCTTCTGTCCTACCCAGGCTCCACTCCCCAAACTCCAGGAGTCTCCCAACCTGGATCTGGCAACCCCACATCCTCCACTGATGGCCAAAAGGTACCTGGCAACTCTAGAAGCTAAGCAGGGTCAGCCCTGGTCAGTATGTGGATGGGAAATCACCAAGGAATACCAGGGCTGCTAGGCAGAGCCAGGCAATGGCAAACCACCTCTGGCCATCTCTTGCCTTGAAAACCCGACTGGCTTGCCATAAGTCAGCCGTGACTTGACACCAACAAAAATTAGGGAAGAGCAAATAATGGCTTCTTCTTTTTTTTTGCTTCTTTGAGTTTGAATGCTTTCAGACTTATTTTTGTTCTTTTAATTCTGAGGTACTCGCGTCCCTCTCACCTCCTTTGTCACGGCGAGTGGACTCACGTGGCCTGGGGAACTCCCAGAGTCCGACAAAAACATTCACTGAAAAGTGCGTGTGGAGAGTGATTTGACTGGGAACCTGACACCAAGCACCTGGCGGAAGTTCTCTGCCTTACAGGCCCGGCGGAACTGCACGAGATCCCACAGGGCCCTGGTGGTATTTGGCAGGGAGTTCCACCAGGTCGGGGCCAGGACTGAAAAAGCCCTGGCCCTGGTCGAGGACAGCCGGACATCTCTGGGGCCGTTCGAGGCAATCACTTGGATTAATGTTGCCAACTCCAGGTAGGGACATTCCTGGAGATTTGGGGCTGGAGTCCAGGGAGGACGGGAACCTCAGTTGGGTACGACAACCTTACAGCAGGGGTCTTCAACCTTTTTGAGCCTGTGGGCACCTGTGGGGATTCTGACACCACGTGGTGCACGCAGCCACAAAATGGTTGCCGTGGGAGGCGGAGGCGGCCACAAAATGGCTGCCGCCAAATAAATGTTTTTACCAATCTGCTCAGGCAATCGAAAGCTTCACTGTGCGACTGAACAACAGCAGCAACAACTTCTGAAAATGCTTGTTGGGCATCAGGGTAGGTGGTCAGTGGACACTGTGGCCCCCACGGGCACCCTGTTGGAGACCCCCTGCCTCAGAGTCTGCCCTTTGAAGCAGCCATTTTCTCCAGGGGAGCTGATCTCTGTAGACTCAGACTGGAGAGCACTTTGAAATCCCAGGAGCCTTCCAGGCCTCGCCTGAGGGTTGTTAGCCTTAACTTGGACTCCAATAAACCAGCCACACCGATCAATCCAGCCTCGCCTTCCTCAGTACAGATCAATTTGCCCTGCTTCGCTGACGCTCCTTGCAGGTGCCGAGCGCTGGCCCTGGGAGAGATTGAGGGAATGAAACAAAACCTAATCGCTCTTTCGCCTTTCTCTTCTTTGACAAATCGGTCAGGACGGACACAATCGCATTAAGAGGCTCTGCCTTTCCCCCTTCGATCTCCTCTTGCCGTTCTGGCTTCACGGTGCGGGGAAAACAGGCAGGCCTCTCTCTGATCACCTCGACGGCAGGCCGGGCGTCTTCATCGATTAACGCGGAGTTATCGTACCTTCCTCTCTGAAAGACCTCCCAGGTCGGTTAACAGCAGTGCAAAAGTCATATAAAAAGAGGTTAACAAAGTAGGGTTGCCAACTCCCAGCTGGGGGCAGGGGACCCCCTGGTTTGGAGGCCCTCCCCTCGTTTCAGGGTTATCAGAAAGTGGGGGGGGGAATGTCCACTAGGCGCTCTATTACACCCTATGGAGACAAGTCCACATAGGGTATAAGGGAGACTCAATCTGTGGGTTTCTGAGGTGCAGGAGCTCATTAGTATAACTCATTAGCTTAACTTATTTGCATATGCCACAACCCCTGACATCACCGAAAGTTTGTCAGAAGGCAACACCCACCGCTCAGGCTCCACTGGACTGTTTTGGATTGCTAGCTGTTGGGGAGGGGGGAATGTGCAGATCTGTCCTCGCAGAGGAGGGAGAGCTTGTACCTGAATAAAAAAGGTGCCACTCAAATGTTTTGTGCCGGGGGGGGCAGGGGGAACTCTGCAACTTACCTGGCTGCTTCTTGCTCTGACTGAGGGCTGCTGGGAGCAGGGGGTGGGGCTTGTTGCATGTGCCCGCCCCCTGGGCTCTTTACTGCCGGAGCTCCGCTCCTGTGCGCTCCTGCAGGAAATGACCCCTGAGTACACGTATAATAAAGTAAAAGTTTTGGTTTTTTTACAGTTTTCTGGCATTATATTCAGTCAGGAGCGGATGAAGGCTCACTGGTGCCCTAAGCACTGACCAATCTTGGTGCCCCCCTCCTTTCCACACTGACCCCCAGTCCACTGTAGTTGTTGACCGGTCTGACCAGATATATACAATGCAGGTTGCAGCAATACAAAAATGTATTCATATGATAACGTAAGCCGCTCTGAGACTCCTTTGGGTAGTGAAGGGCGGGGTATAAATGCAATCTCTTCTTCTTCTTGAAATTTGGGGATGGAGTCTGGGGAGGACAGGGACCTCCATGGGGTACAATGCCATGGAGTCCACCCTGCCCAAGCATCCATTTCCTCCAGGGGAACTGACCTCTGGAAATGGTCTGTAATTCCAGGGGGTCCCCAGGTCCCACCTGGAGGCTGGCATCCCTACCATCGTGGCAGCCAAACATTATTCAGTCAGTCACTTACCTCCAAAGATGCCTCAATGTTCAAGTCATTTGTTTCCAGAAGTGCTGACAATATTTAGCCAATCAACCGTTTGGGGGCAGGACTGTGCAGTCAAAAGAAACTTGTATCCGTGTTGGAGGTTCAGTGGCCATCATATGGGGATCCATTATATATTGATTTTTAAATCAAGAAAATGATTCCCTGTGTGGATAGGGCTACCAGCTCCGGGTTAGGAAATTCCTGGAGATTTGGGGGTGGAGCCTGGGGAGGTAGGTTTGCCATTCCCAGATAGGGGCAGGGGTGTACCCACTTTCGGGGGCCTCAATCCACCACCACCTAGCTAGCCAGCAGGGGGAGCCCCACTCCCAAAGAGCCCTGTCCACGCCAACATGCCCCACGCAATGGTTACCATAGAGTTTTTCCTCAAACACTAGAGCGTCCCTCCACAACGTGCCCTACGCAATGATGTCATTTCCGGGCACAGAGAGGGACCCGCCCCCCGCTGGCAGCCTGGTAAGACCTGGCAGCCCTATGGGGAGGGCAATGTTTGGGAAGGAAGAGTCCACTCTCCAAAGCAGCCATTTTCTCCAGGGGAACTGATCTATGTCGTCTGGAGAGCAGTTGTAATTCTGGGAGATCTCCAGGCCCCACCTGGAGGTTGGCAACCCTACTGGAGGTGTGGGATTTTTTTTTGATTTTTTTTAAATTCTCTCTCTCTCTCTCTCTCTCTCTCTCTCTCTCTCTCTCTCTCTCTCTCCCCCCCCCCCCCCCCCCCCCCCCCACTGCAATGCATCTTAATGCACTGGGAGAGAGCCCCTTGATCCTCTATTCATTTCCCATCCTGCCTTGCCTCAATACGCCATCTTTTACAAACTTGGGAGCCGGAATAACAGATGCAGAATGATGCACAAAGAGTGAATTCTTTCTTTCTCTTTTGAAAAATTTTCTTTATAACAAACAAACACAAATACATAAAAGTTGGAGGTACCATTCACATAATTATTTTGACGCTTTTGTTACCTCATATGGTGTCTACTTTGTAAATTCATATTTCCCACCTTGTATTTTTACGGAAATGTTTTGCATTCTAGAAGAAGAGATTGGATTTATACCCTGCCCTTCACTACCCAAAGGTGTCTCAGAGCGGCTTACAAACTCCTTCCCCTTCCCCTCCCCACAACAGGCACCCTGTGAGGTAGGTGGGGCAGAGAGAGCTCTTGACAGAAACGGCTCTTTTTCAAGGACAGCAGTGCCAGAGCTTGTGACTGACCCAAGATCACATCAGCAGGTGCAAGTGGAGGAGTGGGGAATCAAACCCGGTTCTCCCAGATTAGAGTCCGCGCACTTAACCACTACACCAAACTGGCTCTCTAATCCAAAATATAGTTTGTATCATCTTCTAATTCGGTTCTATGTCCATATGGTTTATTTATTATATTCTTCCAGTCTTGACCATGTGTT
>NW_015164710.1:487152-494401 GCF_001447785.1 Gekko japonicus | reverse complement strand
GGAAGCAGGGGGCGGGGCTTCGTCATGTGCCCCGCCCCCGTACCTCGCCCGGGGGAACTGCGATCCCCCGCGTTCCCCCCCGAAATGACCTCTGGTTACGAGTCAGGAAGCAATCCTGGAGGTTTTTTGTCATCTTCTGGGCGTGGAACAGGGGTCACTGGGTGTGTGTGTGTGGGGGGGCGGAGGTATTTGTGGATTTCCTGCATTGTGCAGGGGGTTGGACTAGATGACCCCGGAGGCCCAACTCTATGATTCTATGATTCAATGAACCACTCTAACTCAGCATCAGAGGACCAGCTGCTTATTGGAAGGTCCTTCGCTTCCCGGAGTGAGATTTATTTTTGTTTGTTCCATCCAATCATTGGTAAAACGTGGGCCCCCCTGGTTTGTATAGCACGGCCTGGCTACCGAATGAGTAGTTGCACAGGCAATCCTAAGTGTTTACGGCCATTACAGAGGAATCACTGCAGCAATTCCTTCTGCTTTTCGGAAATCTGAACTCTAAGAGCAGATCCCTTGGGAAGGGGTTGCAGTCTCTCTGCCTGGCTCCCCACCACCACCACCCCCTGTGTTCATCCTTCTTCGAATTGGGGTGGCTAACCTCTAGGTGGCACCTGGAGATCTCCTGCTATTAATCTCCAGACAACCAAGATCAGTTCCCCTGGGGGAAACGGCCACTCTGGAAGGTGGAATGCACAGCATCACTGCCCCAGACACAGTGTTCCATCTATACCTCCTGGCTAATAGCCAATGATGGATCTCTGGCATGAGATGTTCAGAGGTGGTTTGCCAGTGCCTGCCTCTGGGTAGCGACTCTGGACCTCCTGGGTGGTCTCGCATCCAAATGCTAACTCAGGCCAACCTTCCTTAGCTTCTGAGATCTGATGAGATGGGCTATCCTGGGCTATTCAGGTCAAGGTGGGGAGTAGATGTGGCCCCGGTCACCCGGGCCAGATAACATGGGGGGGAGGCGTGGCTGTTCGCCCCGGAGCAAAATAAAGCGTGGTAGCCTGATCACACGGTCCCCCGAGTCTCCGTGCTTCGGCTGTCAGCTGGCGATCACACGGTGGTGCTGCAGCGTGGCAAAGAAGCGGCATGGCGCGATCTCACAAGCGTTTAGCGTCTGTGCGCATGCGCGGTTCCGTGGAGCAGCACTGCTTTCAGTTTCGTGTTTGTGCGCATGCGCTTACGGAGAACATCCGGTTCGCGATGGGACGTGGACGGGCGGCAGATGCCACGGGATACTAATGCTCCCGCGATCAGACGCCCGCCTGTGCCGTGCATTTTCCGAATACTAGTGCACTTTCCTTGGTACTTTTTAACTCCGCATCTTCGGCGGGACGCCACGGGTTGGCCATGGGTGCGCAACGCTTCCCAGATGTTGCGGTGTGATCACGCCCCGAAAATCCACCCGACATTCGTGCCTTCCACGTGGCAAATTCTCCGTGTGGCCGGGGCCTTCGTCTGTAAGGTGTTGTCAAGTTGCAGATGACTTATGGTGACCCCATAGGGTCACCAAACTTGCTCACCGTAAGAGCCACACAGAATAGACGCCAGATATTTGAGAGCCGCAAGACACGCACAAATATTACGCACATATTGTAATTTAAAACGATGCCAATTTGCTTTTTCTTAACATTAAATGAGACTGCCAAAAATGAAAACAGAAGGGGTAGAAACAGATGTTGATAACGATACTGATTTGTCCAATGATATTTATTCCTTTGCTAATGATATTTACTTGTCGTCTAAGAGAGAAAGAAAAAGAGAGAGACGTGGAAAGAAAGAATGAAAGAGGTGGAAAGAAAGCGAGAAAGAGAAAGGGAGAAAGAGAAACAAAGAATGCAAATAGATGGGATGGAGGGAGGAAAAAGTATGCCTCCCCTTCGCTTCCCCAGCTGCCCTGCTGGGAGCTGCAAAATATGTGTCAAAGAGCCACAGTTTGGCCACCCCTGCCATAGGGCTTACAAGGGAGGTGATTAAGTGGAGGTGGTTTTCCACAATCTTCTGTGGTGGTCTGGTCTCCCATCCAAGTACCGACCCTGCTGAGCGTCTGAGATTGGACGAGATTGTTTTACAGTATACCATTCCACATCCCGGGCAGTAAATACCCTACACTTATGGAAGATACAGCTACCACAGTGGACTTACGGCGACTTTGTGAATCAAGGTGCAATGGATTAATAGATTGGGATACTGAGAAGAGTAAAGGTGAAACTTCCACAAGGTGTCATTCGAAGTCGAAGAACGCATTCGAGGGAGGGAACTTTTTGACTGAACTCTTCGGGTGGTTCTGCCTTCTGGTAGCAGTCAACAACAATGGATTTGAGAGGAAGGGTTGGGTTTTCTCAGAACCTTGACCCGGATAGCCCAGGCTAGCCCGATCTTGTCAGATCTTGGAAGCTAAGAAGGGTGAGCCCTGATCAGTATTTAGATGGAAAGAAGAAGAAGAAGAAGAAGAAGAAGAAGAAGAAGAAGAAGAAGAAGAAGAAGAAGAAGAAGAAGAGAGTTGGATTTAAACTCCACCCTTCACTCAGCTTACAATCTCCTTTCCCTTCCCCTCCACACAACAGACATTCTGTGAGGTAGGTGGGCCTGAGAGAACTCCTTCAAGAAGTGTTCATGAGAGAACAGTGAGAATTATTATTGTTGTTGTTGTTGTTACTATTATTATTATTATTTCTACCCCATCCTTCACTACCTGAAGGAGTCTCAAAGAAGAGTTGGATTTATATCCCGCCCCTCACACAGAGTCTCAGAGCAGCTTACAATCTCCTTCCCCCTCCCCTCCCCCCAACAGACACCCTGTGAGGCAGGTGGGGCCAAGAGGGCTTTTTCGAGAACTGCTCTGAGAGAACTTGTGACTGACCCAAGGTCACACCAGCAGCCGCACGTAGAGGAGTGGGGAATGAAACCTGGCTCTCCCAGATCAGAGTCCACACTCCTAACCACTACACCAAACCAAGAGTCATGACGCGGAGGCAGGCAATGTCAAACCACTTCTCAATGTCTCTTGACTTGGAAACCCCACTAGGGGGTGCCATAAGTTGTCTGCAACTTCATGGGGGGGGGAGGAGGAGAAAGTTGGAAAATAACATATTCTGCACAGCCTGTGCTCTTCTGGTATAATTGATCCGATCCCACTTTTTTTTCTTCTTTCCACAAAATTATTACAAACTGTTCAGTACAGAGCTTTTCATTTGCGTTAATCCAATCTTCACCGTCTCCCTGGCGTTCATAGGAAAGACCTTGTCACATCTGTGGTAAACCGGTATGAATTATGCACAATTAAACTCCAGCTAAAGGAAAATGGCTTAACTTCTCGATGAGGTGTCCTTAATTTTGATGTAGCTTCCCCCCCCCCCGATTTAATTCGCCTAATGGAGGGGGGAAAACAGCAACACACAAATGAGAAACCACTTATAATTTTCACCTTGCTAGCTGTCTACCGGCTTGTGCATTTGTTAATGAAAAGGGCCTTGGCTTCGAAAAAGCTGTTGAAAAAGAGTGACAAAGGGAGGTTTCATTGGATTTGGATGGAAGACATTCAGAACACAGACAGTGCTGCAGTGTATGAGAGACGCCGGGAACACATCCGTGAGGCAAAGAGACTGTGTGTTGACAACCCCACCTGTGAGCTGAATGTTCGATCTGTTTTCCTGCCCTCCATCTGCCTTGAGTGGACGTCATCTGGACTTGTAGCTGTGCTGGTGGAGTTTGGGTTTCCTTGAGGAGTTCCATTCAATGCTCCCTCTAAGCTGTGGAGTCCTGTGAGCAAAAATTCTACTTTGTGAGCTACTGTGAGCAGGTGATTCGACGACTGCATAAGTTAGTTTGTGCTGGAGCCCTCCTTCCTGAGCTAAGACAGAAAACCTAAAACCTAGAATTCAGAACCTAAAAAGGTTAGTCAAGAACAATGCTCCCTCTAAGCTGAGGAGTCTTGTGAGCAAAAATTCTACTTTGTGAGCGACTGGCATTAAAGTTGTGAGCAGGCGATTTGGCTACTGAATAAATTAGCTTGCTCTGGAGCCCTCCTTCCTGAGCTAAGACAGAAATGTGTGAGCCGGAGGCTAAAACACTGTGAGCTAGCTCACACTAAGTCAGCTTAGAGGGAACACTGGTTTCATTCCCTTCCCTCGTGGGGGATGTTGCCGCAGCTCTCTGTCGTCCATCCTAATGCTGAGGTTCCCTCTCCTACCCAGACTTCCATCGCCAAATCTCCAGCAGTTCCTCAACCTGGATCTGGCAACCAACCCCACTGTAAAGTTCAGGCCAAATTAATTTTCGTTTCTTTGAGTTTCGCTTCCCTCCCCTTCACTTGCCATATTGAAAGGGGGTGGAATTCCTGAGGGGGGTGTATGTTGAGGGATTGCATGGGGGTAGTAGAAGGGGAAGTAGTGACAGACTTCATGTTCCTGGGATCCCAGATCACTGCAGACTGTGACAGCAGCCATGAAATTAAAAGACTCCTGCTCCTTGGGAGGAAAGCGATGGCGAACCTAAACAGCATGGTAAAAAGTAGAGACATCACCCTGCCAACAAAAGTCTGCATGGTCAAAGCAATGGTATTCCCAGTAGTCATGTATGGCTGCGAGAGTTGGACTATAAGGAAGGCCGAGCACCGAATAATAGATTCTTTTGAACTATGGTGCTGGAGAAGACTCTTGAGAGTCCCTTGGACTGCAAGAAGAACAAATCAGTCAATCCTCAAAGAAATCAACCCTGACTGTTCCCTGGAAGGCCAGATAATGAAAATGAAGCTCAAATACTTTGGCCACCAAATGAGAAGGGAGCACTCACTGGAAAAGACCCTGATGCTGGGAAAGATTGAAGGCCAAAGAAGACGGGGATGGCAAAGGATGAGATGGTTAGACAGTGTCATCGATGCAACGAACATGAAATTGAGCCAACTTCAGAGGACGGCGGAAGACAGGAAGGCCTGGCGTGATCTGGTCCATGGGGTCGCGAAGAGTCGGACTCGACTGTGTGACTGAACAACAACAAAAGTAGCCATAACCATTTCCCAAGTTGGGCCCCAGGAGTTTTGTTCTCAAGAGATCGACCTTGGAGACGCTTTGCGCCTAGCTAGGTTAGATAGGGCACCATATATCTGTCTGAGTGGCCATAGAAATGCTAGGGGGGTAGATGTGACGTGTGGATGTGTGCGGTTTCATGCTTTTACCTATAACCTGTAAGTTCCCGTGGTTTTCTTCAGTCCTAACAAAAGTTCTTGTACCTACAGTAAGCATATCTCTAATAAAGCATTTCACTGCCAAGAGTGTGTGTGGAGAGTGCCTCAGCTGGATACCTAACACCCACCACCATACCCCACAGGTGGCCGGGGAGGATCTGGTCACCTTAAAGGTAAAGGTAAAAACCCTGACTGTTCCCTGGAAGGCCAGAGAATGAAACTGAAGCTCAACTACTTTGGCCACCAAATGAGAAGGGAGCACTCACTGGAGAAGACCCTGATGCTGGGAAAGATTGAAGGCCAAAGAAGATGGGGACGGCAAAGGATGAGATGGTTAGACAGTGTCATAGATGCAACGAACATGAAGTTGAGCCAACTTCAGAGGACGGCGGAAGACAGGAGGGCCTGGCGTGATCTGGTCCATGGGGTCGCAAAGACTCGGACTCGACTGTGCGACTGAACAACAAAAAAAGGTTCCCTTGCTCGAAAGCCAGTCGAGTCCGACTCTAGGGCTGTGGTGCTCATCTCCGTTTCAAAGCCGAAGAGCCAGCGCTGTCCGAAGATGTTTCCGTGGTCATGTGGCCAGCATGACTAAACACCAAGGCGCACGGAACGCTGTTACCTTCCCACTGAAGTGGTCCCTATTTATCTACTTGCAATGTCTTGCTTTCGAACTGCTAGGTTGGCAGGAGCTGGAACTAGAGACGGGAGCTCACTCCGTCTTGCGGCACACTCGGGTCTCGAACTGCCAAACTACCGACCTTCCACAGCCTGCGGTTCACGGTTCAGCGTCTTAACCCCTTGAGCCACCGCAGCTCCTCTGGGCAGCTTACACTGGCCATAAAGCAATTGCTGCTCTCCAAAGACTTTATAAGCAACCCTGGAGATTAACTTTGGCAGCTCACCTGCTGAAAATATAAAAGCCAGGGGTGGTTTGGCTCTGTCCTCAAGGCTGCTCAGCACATTAAGCAGGGAGGAGGAGGGAAGGGAAACGAGGTCACCTTCCAATTTGCAAAGGAGTGAATCGGCTGAAGTGTGTCTCCTGCTAAGGACTTGTTGGCCCGACCTGGATGGCCCAGGCTAGCCTGACCTCATCAGGTAAGCAGGGTCATCACTGGCCAGTATTTGTATGGGAGCAGGGGTCATTTCGTGGAAACAGAGCTGCAGGAGCTCATTAGCATAACTCACTAGCATAGCTTATTTGCATATGCCACACCCCCTGACATCACCGGAAGTGTGTCAGAAGGCAACACCCACCGCTCAGGCTCCACTGGACTGTTTTGGATTGCTAGCTATTGGGGGAGGGGACGTGCAGATCTGCCCTCACAGAGGAGGGAGAGCTTCTACCTGAATAAAACTTGGTCTTAAAGGTGCCACTGGGCTGTTTTGGGCGGGGTGGTGGTGGTTCTGCAGCTTACCTGGCTGCTTCTTGCTCTGACTGAGGGCTGCTGGGAGCAGGGGGTGGGGCTTGTTGCATGTGCCCGCCCCCTGGGCTCTTTACTGCCGGAGCTCTGCTCCTGTGCGCTCCTGCAGGAAATGACCCCTGGATGAGGACCAAGAACTTCCAGAGTCGCTATGCTGATGAAGGCAATATGGCCAACCGACCCCTTGAAAACCCTGGGGGGTTGCCGTAAATCAGCGGTGAGCTGTAGTTCATAATTGTCATCATTCACTATTAAGGCATATAAAAATCAATCACAGACAAGAGTATTTAATTATTGGATTTTGTTTTGCGTCTGATCACAGCGTTTTTTTTCTTATTGTTGCTGGCCCACCTGGAGGCTGGCATCCCTGGGGCCAACGTGATAAAGGATTTTGTTGCCTTCAGAAAATTTGCCCAAGGCTTTGAGATGTTCTAGCTGATTTTCATAAAAAAGATCCCCCCATTTTGGATTTTACATGTAATAACGATATGCATGCAGCCACCCCAGCAGATCCTTCTGATAATTCTATGCTTTCAAAAGAGAGAAAGGCAGGCAGGCAGGCAGGCAGGCAGGCAGGCAGGAAGGAAGGAAGGAAGGAAGGAAGGAAGGAAGGAAGGAAGGAAGGAAGGAAGGA
>NW_015164710.1:485860-486300 GCF_001447785.1 Gekko japonicus | reverse complement strand
CCTTCCCTTTCCCTCCCCACAACAGACACCCTGTGAGGTAGGTGGGGCTGAGAGAGCTCTCTTGAGAACTGCCCTTGAGAGAAGAGCTCTGAAAGAACTTATGACTGACCCAAGGTCACACCAGCAGCTGCATGCGGAGGAGTGGGGAATCAAACCCAGTTCTCCCAGATAAGAGTCTGCACTCTTAAACACTGCGCCAAACTATTTTAAGAGTAAAGCTGAAAATATACATGACCTGTTACACATGCATAAAAATGTTGGTCCTTAATATCTGTAAAATTGCCCTCATAATAGGGGTTTTTTTGGTAATTATATTTTTGATCTCTTTTCCCTTATCCCTTCTTTTTTCTGGTACCCTTATAAATGTTCTGTATCCCTTATAATATAATTTTAAAAACAGAAAGGAAAGAAAGGGAAGGGAAGGGAAGGGAAGGGAAGGG
>NW_015164710.1:483415-485450 GCF_001447785.1 Gekko japonicus | reverse complement strand
GGAAGGAAGGAAGGAAGGAAGGAAGGAAGGAAGGAAGGAAGGAAGGAAGGAAGGAAGGAAGGAAGGAAGGAAGGACAGCTATTTTTTTTTCTCTTCCTCAGAGCCAGCTTTTGTGTTATCTATCAGTTAATCGGCTTGGACAGCAAGCTAATTGGAAGTCGCACAGCGAAAAGGTCAAAAGCGACAAGGCTTTCCACTTCTTGGAGTCATTTGTCATGAAGGGCTAACCGAGAGGGGGAGGGGGAGCAACCTGACAGATACCCTCCCGTCCCTTGGCTTCCCTCCCACGCCTGCCCTTGATGAGGCAGAAGATTTTTGTCAGCTCATGACCTTGAAGACTCTGCCCTGCCTTCTGCCTCAGAAGTCTGACAGTTTCAGCCTTGCAGTTCCTTGGAGCCGAGCTCCATCACTGTCTTCCTGGAATGAGGAATCCATAAATAAAAGGAGGGAAACCTTCAGGAAAGTTTCACAAACGTTTCATCTCCAGAGACGGAGACGGCCTGGCGAACTCTTCCAGCCTTTGGTCTCCTAGACTGCTCATCGATCAGAGTTTGATAAACGGATTTCTCCCCCTTCACGGAGACCTGCTTTTAAGCCATTTCGTACATGGCTGTGTGTGTGCAGAGAACATAAGGAAGGCATAGTGCATTTTCCAAACCCCAGAGCGGATTATTTGTTTGATGCAAAACCGTGTGAACGGCTATAGCACGCTGGAGAACAGAACGGGCTGTGACCTGGGAAGACCCTGGTTCGAATCTTGCCCTCTCCTGAAAATTCATTAGGTGGTGTTAGCCCTGTCTTACAGGGCTGTCGGGACAATGGTCGTAAGAGACCGTGCTTGACCTGAATGGCCCAGGCTGGCCCGATCTCATTAGATCTTGGAAGCTAAGCAGGGCTGGCCCATAAGAACATAAGAGAAGCCAATATTGGCTTCTCTCATGTTTTTATGGGCCAGCCCTGCTTAGCTTCCAATGGCCCATCCAGTCCAACACTCTGTGTCACAGTGGCCAAAAATACCAGGTGCTGTCAGGAGGTCCAGCAGTGGGGCCAGGACACTGGAAGCCCCCCCACTGTTGCCCCCCCCGCACCAAGAATACACCAAGAATATAGTGCATCACTTGCCCCAGACCAAGAGTTCCTATCAATACATCTATACAGGGCTCTAGTCGGGGGGGAGCTCTCAGGTACGGAGCTCCGGAAGAGAACCTCTAGGGGGCGGGGCGGTCACGTGGTGAAGCCCCGCCCCCTTCTTTACCCCGCCCTCTGCTTCGATCCTCATTCCGTTTGGGAATGAGGATGAAGCAGGAGGGTAAGTAGCCGGGCCTTCTGACACACTTCCGGTGATGTCAGGGGGTGTGGCCTTCTGTCACTTCCGATGATGTCAGGGGGCGTGGCATATGCAAATAAGTTATGCTAATGAGTTATGCTAATGAGCTCTGGCAGCTCTTTTTCTACAACAAGACCCCTGCATCTATATACTAATAGCGAAAGGCACCCCCTGCATGCGGATATCTAAATCCGCACATCGGGGGCACCTGGGGGGCAGGGAGATTTTCCTGCGCATGTGGGGCAATGCCCAGGTATGCAGAAAAATATGAAAAGTTGGAAAAAATATTTAAATTACCTAAAAAGTAAAAATTAAAAGAGCGTTCCCTGCACATGCACAGAGAACGCTCTGGGAACTGGCGGGCCGGCGGCTGGAAGGCGCTCAGGCCTCACCGCCAGAGCCGGGGTGGAGTGGGGGAAGGAGATTGGCGGGGCCCAAGCCGGGGGGGGGGAGGAGATTGGGAGGCCCGAGCGGCCGGAAGCCACTCAGACCTCGCTGCCGGAGGGGGGGGAAGGAGATCGATGGGGCCTGAGGCGGGGGGGAAGAAGAGTTCAGCGGGTCCCGGCATCTGGAAGCCGTTCGGGCCTCGACACTTGGGGGGGAGATTGGCGAGGCCACTCAGGCCTCCCTTCTGGAGCCTGGGGGGGGGGGGTGATGGAGCCCAGGGGAGGGGAGGGGGTTGGAGGAGATCGGCGAGGCCGCTTAAGC
>NW_015164710.1:480617-483353 GCF_001447785.1 Gekko japonicus | reverse complement strand
TCCCCCTTCTGCTCTGTGTGGAGCTCTTCTTCCCCCCCCCCCGCGAGTATCGCGGGTCCCCTTTCTTGTTGTGTCTAATAGCCGCTGATGGACCTCTTCTTCCTATGTTAGCATTTGGATGGGAGACCACCAAGGTAGTCCAGGGTTGAGATGCAGAGGCAGACAGTGGCAAAGCACCTCTGAGCGTCTCGTGTCTTGAAAACCTCACAGGGTCACCATTAATTGGCCTGCGACTTGATGCCCCTTCCCACCACAACGTGTTCCAACGCGTGAAGCCGCCTGTTTTTCTTCTGTTGCCATTTTTATACTGATAATTTATTATTTCTAACTCTAACTCTTGGGAGGCGGCGTAGAAATCTGCTAAATAAATCAATACGCTATAAATATGGCTGCGATATCAGGTTTCCGCCCGAAGCGACTCAGCTGTGTCTGAAACTCTTCCCAGTAATGCCTTCGAAATGGGCTTGCGAAATTTAAAATCGAGTCAGATAAAGCACCGAAAACCAATTACCTTTAAAATAGTGGCAGGGTATAAAACCACGAAGACCTTCCTAAACTAATAAAGCCTCCCTCCCAGTTACCCAGAGCAGCGTATCTCTCTCCCCCGCCGCTCATTTCACACTTACAACAAGCCCATTAGGGAGATTAGGCTAAGGAAGGTTGGGTTCGATCCAGAATAAATGGGCAATTCCCCCCAATTTCCCCGTCCCCCTGCAGACCCCCCCCCCCGTGTTGTCTCCTCGTTCCTCATTTAGCATTTTGTGGGGAATCAGTGGACTTTGGTGTGGGGTTGCCAACCTCCAGGTGAGGCCTGGAGATCTCCCAGAATTAGAACTGTTCTCCAGGTGATCGGTTCCCCTGGACGACATGGCTGTGGGGTTACACCACACTGAGGCCCTTCCCCTCCCCCCCAATCCCTCCTTTCCCAGGCTCCGCCTCAAAAATCTCCAGGCAGGGCTATTTTTGGGCAGGAACGCACAGGAACGGAGTTCCAGTTGGCTCCCAAGTTGGCCACACCCAGCAGGAACTCATTAGCATAACAGGCCACACCCAACACCAGAAACTCATTAGGATTGGCTACATTAGGGGTGTGTGGCCTAACATGCAAAGGAGTTCCTGCAACAAAAAAAGGCCCTGGGTTTTGACAACAAACAAGGTAAGCAGAATAACAAGCAAAAGGTGGGTGTGGCTGGATGACCACACTTCTGGTAACATGGGGGTGCGGCCTAATGTGCCAATGAGCTGTGCTGTCAGGGGTGTGGCCTAATATGCTAATGAGTTTCTGCTGTTGGGTGTGACCCATTATGCTAATGAGTTCCTGCTGGGCTTTTTCTACAAAAAGAGCCCTGTGACTCCAGGTATTTCCCAACCCAGAGTTGGCAACCTTACTTCAGTGGGAGGGGGAAGGCAGGAACGGCCTTTTCTTCTGATGGAAAATTTAACCCAGAAGCTTTGCGGGGCGTGGCTAGGTGTCATGTGACAGCATGACATCACTTCCAACTGTGTCGCTGGAAGGGGCATCACACATCATTGCAACACTCTAGGAGTCCTTCAAACCTATGGTAACACCATAGAGATTTGGGGGACTACTAGAACGTTGTTGCAATGTGTAATGTAACTTCCAGTTACATGACTGGAAGTGACCCCCCCCCCCATTTTCTCCCACTGCAATAGCAGGCAGCCAGAGGATTAGATCCCCCTAGATTAGATCCAACCCAGTCAGTTGTCCAAGTCACCTGACTGAGGGGAGCTGAATTGATTTGAGCGGGGATTTGAAAACCAGTGTGATACAGTGGATAATGTCCTCGACTGGGGAGATCCAGGTTGAATCATAGAACCACAGCGCTGGAAGGGACCTCCAGGGTCATCTAGTCCAACCCCCTGTACAATGCAGGAAATTCACAAATACCTCCCCCCCCACACCTCCAGTGACCCCTATTCCATGCCCAGAAGATGAGCCAAGCTGGCCCAGAAAACGATCGCTTCCTGACCCCCAAAGTGGTGATCAGCATTTCCTTGGGCGTGTAAGAAAGGGCCACGAGAACTCAGTACCAGGGCAACCCTTCCTGCCCTCCCTCTCATGCTCTGCCTAAGTTCACAGGATCAGCATTGCTGACAGATGGTCATCTGGCCAACGCTTGAAAACCTCCAAAGACGGAGAGCCCACCGCCTCCCGAGGAAGCCTGTTCCACCGAGGAACCGCTTTGAGGTGCAGCAAGTTCTTCCTAATGTTTAGCCGAAAACTCTTCTGATTTAATTTCCACCCATCGGTTCTGGTCTGACCTTCTGGGGTAAGAGAAAGGAACTCTGCACCGTCCTCTCTATGACAGCCCTTCAAGTACTTGAAGATGGTGATCATATCCCCTCTCAGCCGTCTCCTCTCCAGGCTAAACATACTCTAGGTTGGGAAATCCCCCAAGATTTGGGGATAGAACCTGGGGAGGGCGGGGCATAGTGCCATAGAGTCCACGATCCAAAGCAGCCATTTTCTGCAGGGGAACTGGTCTATGTAGTCTGGAGATCAGTTGTAAATCCAGGAGATCTCCTGGTCCCACATGGAGGTTGGTTACCCTGCTCACAGCTGTGGTACTCAGTGGCTCAAAAGCCACTTGTGGCTGTTTGACCTGCTATCTGTGGCTCTGGGAAGGGAAAGGAGTTTGTAAACCGCTCTGAGACACCTTCGGGTAGTGAAGGGCGGGGTATAAATCCAATCTCCTCCTCCTCCTCCTCCTCCTC
>NW_015164710.1:466765-480165 GCF_001447785.1 Gekko japonicus | reverse complement strand
TTCGATTGTTTCGACTTCACCATCCCCACAGGGACAAACCCTCTCATGCATGGGAGTCTTTCTAAAACACCCATCTAACACTGCGGAGGGGAGTGCTCGCCATCTGGCTAGAGAAAATGCCCTCCGTTGGGCCAGAATCTCCAGTTGAGAAAGGTACCTTATATTTTGTGTGTCCTGCAGTCAAGAATTCCGGTACTTTATTAATGTCATTTTGACGTTGAATATCCTGCATCCTTTGTTTGAGAGCTGTTCTCTCAAAGGCAGTTCTTGAAAGAGTTCTTTCAGCCTCACCTACCTCACAGGGTGTCTGTTGCGGGGAGGGGGAGGGAGAGGAGTTGCCCTAGAGTTGGCAACTGTAGCTGTTAGGAGACAAGTTAGGAGGCAAGAGAGAATGATTGGCTCAAAGGGACCGAGCTGGTTTTCGTATCAAGCAGTGATTTCACGCTGGGGAGAGAGTGAGAAGGCAGAGAGGAAGACCATTTGACTGGAGATGCCAGGGACTGAACCTGGGACCTTCTGCATGACACGCAGAGGCTCTTCCCCTGAGCCATGGCCCCTCCCCACAGTGGTTTGCCCCCCCCCCCGCGCCCCGCAGCCCTGCCCTCAGTCAGAGCAAGAAGCAGCCAGGTAAGCTGCAGAGACCCCCCGCCCCCCCCGGTCCAAAACAGTCGAGTGGCACCTTTGACCAAGCTTTATTCAGGTAGAAGCTCTCTCTCCTCTGTGAGGACAGAACTGCACGTCCCCCCCCCCAATAGCTAGCAATCCAAAAGAGTCCAGTGGAGCCTGAGTGGTGGGTGTTGCCTTCTGACACACTTCCGGTTATGTCAGGGTGTGTGACATATGCAAACGAGTTGTGCTAATGAGTTATGCTAATGAGCTGAACCTCTTTTTCTACGAAATATGGTGGTCCCACATTCAAGTCCTGGCCCTGCTTAACCTCCAAGAGCTGGTGAGATTGGGCTCTACCATGCTTCCTTCCCTCCAACTGGAATGGTACAACTCACATTTTATTTCCTATGTTGTAGACTGATTTTTCGCTCAACAGATTAAGGGGTTTTTTTGGGGGGGCGGATATGCTCAGGAACACCAACCATGGTGTAGAAACCATGCTTTTATCTAATGGCGGTTGTTCATAGCATCCTCAGATTATGTCCGATATAGTTCCAAACCTTAGATTCTGCGTGCTTCCTGTCGCTTCAAACCACAAAACACCCCAAGATTCACTGGGGCTGAATTCTAATTAGTTCGATTCCGAAACCCGAATTGTCTTGATGGAGCCTGCCTTTCAATGCGTGAACCATTTCCAATTGAAAATACTGAAAACCTCTAGAGCGTGGGAAGGAGAGCGGGGGGGGGGGAGCACGTTTGTGCAGAGTTGACGGTAATTATGACGATTAAGGGAAATTAAAGGCAATTCTGACTCTTTATTTCCAGGAAGCGCTTGCATCAATAATAAAACAGAATTCTGACTGAGAGCGAGAACAGGCAAAGCACGTATGTATAATGCATGCAGATTAACTCATCTGGACATTCCCAAGGGATGGGAAATTAAAGAAATAGAATCTGTCCTCGGAGCAAGGCGATTTCCAAAGCGAAATGAATGCTGTCAAAAGGCTCAGGCCGATTTCCCACAAGCAGCCGCGCAACCCTCGCTCTTCCCTGTCCCCCGATTGTATCCGTCAATTTCCCACTACTTGCTGCGCGGCGGCATTTTGACCCGCGGCATCCCCCGATTTCCCCTGCATTTTCTCTGTCTCAAAAAACAAGGATCGAGAAGACACCCATTCCTTTTTCTGCAAGACCACCTGATAGGATATTGGCTGGATGCTCCCATGCGGTCATGAGGGAAGCTGTGTATCGTTGCCAAGCGCTGCCGTCCCATCTGTGTCTCTTGAATACCACAGGTATACAAACACACAGACGCACACAAGGCACTGGCTCTGAAATAACACTCCTCCTAGACACGCTGCTGGTACCTTCTGCCTTGCACATATGATGGGTCCTCATGAAGTTCTTGGCACAGGTACACATGTATGACCCTTTGGTGTTGTTGCAGAGTTGAGAGCAAACCCCGAAGTTCAGGCATTCATTGATATCTGTGCAGGGCAGAACAGAAACAGTATTTCCATGCAAATCGCAAAAGTCTGCAGATGGTTACGTTCTTAGAGGTGCAGAAGTGGTTTTGTGGAACTATCCTGGCCTGTAGTGACAATCAATTTTTCTTCTGCCCAGCTAGATCTCTGGCTATACTTTCTACAGCACTCCAAGCCAAACCTGAGAAATGCCAGAACTAACTCTCAGCATTACACTATTAGAATTCTGAGAAATATGTTTTTGCCTCGTTCCCCCATCTAACTCTTGCCAGACATGTTTTGCAGTGCGTTTTTCTTCTCCAGGTGGCTTTGCTGTATGGTTACAGTGACTGGCTAAGGTCTGGTCTGGTTGAAGCCCGGTACCTTGGCAAGAATTCTTGTCTGTGACTTTCTGGAAGCCGCCGCGGCAGGTGCAGTACACAGCTGAGCGGGTCTGCATGCATTTGGCTTCGTCGCCGCACATGGTCACATTGGTGTGACAGCCATACGTCTTGAGATCTGCAAGCAGAAAACGGTAACGGACCATCCAGCACCGCGCAGCACCAACTGGAGAGGCAGGGGAACAGCTGGAGGTGGGTGGGAAGCAAGCATTTGATCTGCCTACCGCCCCGTAGGTGTTCATCGAGCCCAGCTTGCAGTATCCCCCTCCCCACTCCCAGTGTCCTCCCCCCTTCAGCCCACAAGCAGCTTTTCTGCTTTCCGGGGCTATTGGTACTTCAGTGATTCATTCCTTTCACCTAGCAAGCAACGGTCCTCGTCGGACCCGTCCCCGCAGTCATCAAAGAAGTTGCAGCGCAGTTCAGCCCCGATGCATTTCCCGTTGTGGCAGTGGAATTCATTCTTCTCGTGGCTGCAGTTCCTGGGCCTGCTAGTGGGTGACTCTGTGTGGTTGCAGAGAAGACAGTGAGAAACAAGGAAAGTCGGCTGCGAAGTCAGAGAACCGGGTACTCCACCTGTCCCTTTAGTTCCCCTCCCCTCAAAGGAGCAAGATACAGAAAATCTGGAAAACAACACATCTTGGTAATAAATACGAATGCATCATTCAGTCACAGTGGGCAGATGAGTTATCCACATCCAGAGGAGGGTTCCTGTTGCGCCTCTGAATGATTTACTGCTCTAGACTGGTCTCCTTTCAATGAAGGAAAACCCCAGGTGCATGAACCAAAGAGAACTGAGTGGGAAGCTGTGAGTTCTCTCTAGGAATGTGTTCTTGGTATACCGAGCCAAATAAATACCTGAAAAATGCCCTATCAGTATATTGGGGGGTATTTATTCAGCTGAATACAGATTAGACATCAGATTCAACTACCAAAATAGTCATGCCTGAATAAAAGCCTATATTATCTGGCTTTTATTCAGGTGCAGCTAAAAGGCATTTAAAGAGACTGTATTCTGAGTTCACTTGCAGCGCGACTCGGCGAGTGAAATTCTCCATTATACCCTACGGGAATGGTCCCCATAGGATATAATGGAGCTGAATAAATTCAGGTTTCCTGAATATTTACCTGAATACCAATACAATACCAAAACTGGTATTCGGGAATATTCGGGAATACCAATATTTTCAGGGTTTTGCAAGGCAAGAGATGTTCAGAGGTGGTTTTCCATTGCCTGCCTCTCTGTTGCAACCCTGGCATTCCTTGGAGGTCTCCCATCCAAATACTAGCCAGGGCCGACCCTGCTTAGCTTCTGAGATCTGACAAGATCAGGCTAGCCTGGCCTATCCAGGTCACGGCTTGTCTTGTCTTAAAGGTAAAGGTTCCCTTGCTCGAAAGCCAGTCGAATCCGACTCATCTCCGTTTCAAAGCCGAAGAGCCAGCGCTGTCCGAAGACGTTTCCATGGTCATGTGGCCGGCATGACTAAACACCAAGGCGCATGGAACGCTGTTACCTTCCCACCGAAGTGGTAGCTATTTATCTACTTGCAATTTCTTGCTTTCAAACTGCTAGGTTGGCAGGAGCTGGAACTAGAGACGGGAGCTCACTCCGTCACGCGGCACCCGTGTCTCGAACTGCAAACTACCGACCTTCCACAGCCTGCAGTTCAGCGTCTTAACCACTTGAGCCACCGCAGCTCCTTTTTTTTTGTCTTACCCACCCCTAAAAACCAACAGTTTGGGGGTATAAGGATGAAGTTATCTCAGCCGTCAGAAGTTCTGCTTTAGCTGCTCTGGGGTGTTTACTTATTTATTTGCCTTTCTCTTCCACGGAGACCCAAAGCGGCTTGCATCATTCTTCTCCCCTCCCCTCCATTTTATCCTCACAACAGCGCTGTGAGGTAAGCTAGGCTAAGTGTGTGCGACTGTCCCAGGCTTCGAAGGCAGAGTGGGGATCTGAACCTGGGTTTCCCAGATCCTAGTCTGATACCCTGACCGCCACACCACACTGACTCTCTGCTTCTGCTCTCCTCTGCTACAAACGGGAACAGGTACTCATGACTTAGAACTGGTGGGATGAGGGCCGGACAGCACTCTAGAGCCTGGGACACTTTAATATATTGGGTTTTTAGACTATATTTTACTATATTTACACCCCGCCTCTTACAAAACTGAGGCAGTTTTCAACACGTTAAAACGAACCTATAAAACCAGGATGTCTTCAGCAATAAAAGACAATAGACAGTGGTGGTGGTGGAAGGCTAGAGACGCTCAGAGGTGGTTTGGCATTGCCTGCCTCTGCATAACAACCCTGGCATTCCTTGGAGGTCTCCCATCCAAATACTAGCCAGGGCCGACCCTGCTTAGCTTCCTAAATTTGACGAGATCTGGCTAGCCTGCGCTATCCAGGTCAGGGCACCAAAAGACAGTATCGCACTGAAAAAGGAAGTATCTTCAAAGAAGGCCTAAAAATGCAAGACATCCAAGCATATAATAAACTAGACCAGTACAAGAGTGAGAAAACTAGTCATAATGAGTACATAAAGCAGGTGTGGTACAGTTTTGAAGACTTGATCTGGTGGTCGGAAGATCTGCAAGGATTCTGGCTACCTCCAGGGAGCAACGGAGGAGGAAGACACTCACCACAGTACAGCTCGTCGGTGCCGTCGCCACAGTTGTCGATGCCGTCACACTGGCGACCGATCCAGAGGCACACGCGGTCGTTCTTGCAGCGGAACGGTCTATTGGGGGGACAGTGGAATTTCACTGCACCAGCAAACAGAAACAAATGGTCAGAGTGGAAGGGGGAGCCGGAGAGACATGGAAATGCAAACGGCTAACTGTGACCTACGGGGAGAGTGGGGGGGGGACAACCTGTTCCCTACCCCCCCATACACCTTCGGCACCCACTTCAGTGCTGGACCCCTCCCCTGGAGCCAATGAATAGGGGGAGTCTGCAGAAAGAGGATGTTGCCAGAGAACCGGGCTGTCCCAGCATGCCAGCTGCTTTCCTCTGGGTGCTCTCAGCTTTTTCTCTTGCACGTATAATGCGCTTCATCGACCAATGTGGATCTAGTGCATGCAGTGCCCTTCACTTTCTCCATTCTGGAGAGCTACATGTGGGGAAATGCACCCCACAATCAGCCCCGTAGCTAGGGAATTTTTCGGGAGGGGGCCTTGGGGGGGGCACCAGCTAATTAAATCAAAGCACAATGCAGGCGGCAAGTTGGGGCACTTTGGGGTCAGCCCGGAAAGGAGGGGGCCCAGAAGAAACACTAGGGGGCCGGGCCCCACGTTAGCTACGGGCCAGCCCACAATTAATCCTCACATGCTTATCTGTGGTGCAGAATGTGTTCTTGGTTTTATAAATATGGAAGTAGGTAAGAGCCATAAATTGCGAATATTCAGTATGATAAAATTTGGTGGCTGGCCACCAGAAATATAAATAGGATCTAAGGACAGCTGATTGCTTTATTCGGATATGCACATTTGCATGCTGAGCCCGGTTGGCTAGAAATTATCTTTCAAAACGTGAAAGTATATTAATGGCTTTTTAGACTACCAGGGGAGAATTAATTCCAATTAGGAGAAAGCTGCATGTGAAGTTATTGGCCTGTATCCTGCCTACGGTTGCCAGACTGGGACATGGGGGGCAGCCATCAGTGACAGCATGATGGCACCTTGGGGGGGGGGGAATATGGAAGGGATGTCATGCCTCTCAAGGAATTGCCAGAGATTCTATGGTAAAACCACAGAGTTTTTGGCAATTCCTAGAGATCACTGACATTTCTGTTTCCCCTGGAAGTGAAATTGCGCCATTGGCCTGACGGTCATTTTTTTTTTTTTTTGTCTCCTGCTGCCACTCTGAGCAGCGTCAGGAAACTAGAGGCACGGGCGGGGCATTCTAAGCAGGGGGTTCTGGCAACCCTAATCCCACCCCTCATCTCAGCCAAGTTGGAAGGCCTCCTCCAGATAAAGGAACCTTCCTCCAACTTAAGGGACCTAGGAAATGTGGTGTTACTGCGTGTCAGTTTCGAAAACCTGCAATTTTCATATAATCTGTGACAATTTTTTCCCTTCCCTCCTCCCACAAAGCTGGCCTCTGTTTGATGATCATCTCTAAACCCAAGTTCCCTACATTTCAGTACCCACCAAAGTTAATGGCACCCCACTCTTCACCCAAGACTTCCAGGCCCCTTGAATTCCAGCCCTAGAAAGCCTTGGAAACCACCTTATCTCCCTCCACCCCCTCGAAGCCAGACTCGGTGGGAAGAGGGCCCTAATTCCTGCCTGGATGACACAGTGAAGCCTACTTAGATACCAAGCCATGGTATGGGAGAGCATGCAAGTCTCCAGCCTTCTGAGCCGACAGAGAGATGGGGAAGGGAAGAGGGAGGTTGGGGAGAGTTTCCCAAGAACCTGGGGACACTCACAGCATTCCTCGGGGTTCTCGTCGGAGTTATCGCCACAGTCATCCTCCCCATCACACTTCCAGGCCAGTGGCTTGCACAGGGTGTTGTTGCACTGGAACTCATCCAGAGGGCAGGTCCTCACTGGACAGTGGGAAACATACCACAGTGGGTCAGTCCGGGGGTTGCCTCATTTGAACCATGAAAGCAAAGAACTTGAATTGTCATCAACAGTGAGTCCTACCGATAGTCCCCTACAGGTAAACTCCTATAGATAAGCTGTCTGTTGGAGTGAGCAACTCAGCATGCCTGGACTCTAGGGGCGCTAGAGTGTGTTCAAGTGTTATCTTCTTGAATGGGGTGTCTCTCTTTGAATAGTCCCCTACAGGTAAACTCCTATAGATAAGCTGTCTGTTGGAGTGAGCAACTCAGCATGCCTGGACTCTAGGGGCGCTACACCACTCTAAGTGTGTTCGAGTGTTATCTTCTTGAATGGGATGTCTCTCTTTGCCTTAACCTGGGAATTGCCCTTTGACCCCTCTTCTCTCTGTGTGTTCTTTGTTCTCCCTCTTTCTTCACATGGCAATTCATGGAGTCACATGTGTCTCGACAGGTCTCTCCTGTGGAAACAATGCCCTCATACCTCCACATACATGATGCCAGATTTAGCTGGCCACTCGTGATAGGGAAAGTACTCTTTCGGTTAGGCTTCTCTGTTTCCTTGAACTGCAAGCTGAATTTGAACTGAATCTACTTGAATAAATATGTTTTACTTTATGCAATAAACTGCTTGGGAGATTTGTTTACTACACTCAATATCGTGCTTCTATGACCGGGCAAGCTCTGCTGTATAAGCCAAACATCCCAATACTGTTCCTGACTGCCAAGGGTTCTTTTGGAGCACATTCAGAGTACCCGTGCACCGTTACTGACAGCTGCACATACAGACACCATCCCTCCAGTTCTGCCTTCGTGACGGTTGCCTTGGCACTAAGTGTAACGAGACCAGTACCATCGTCTCTTGGGGAGGAGGGAGTCGTGAAGACGTTCTTTACCTCTGGTGCTGCAGTTCTCCTCGTCACTGCCGTCCATGCAGTCAGCATCGGCATCGCAGCGCCATCGCAGGGGGATGCAGTGACCGTTCCTGCAGTGGAACTGGTCGTGGTCACAGCGCGGCTTGCATTCTTTCTGCAGGGAGCAAAGGAAGGAAACACGGTTACCGAGCCCTCCTTTGGTAGGTCAGAAAGACTAAGCAAGATTATACAGCAGGAGGACAGTTATTCAGATGATGTTCTTACAGTGCAGTGGAAGAAATTTGGAGTCCAGGGGCACCTTTAAGACCAACAAAGGTTTATTCAAGGTATGCGCTTTCGTGCATGCACGCACACACCTTTTCAACTATGTTGGAATGGAAGGTAAGAGTTCAAACTTATAGACAGAGGCTGAACAGCAAATTAACATGTAACGTGATGAAGATGTTTTAAGATATGCGAGGACAAAAACATCTTAAGTGATGTCATACCGGGATGTTGAGCGGGGGTACTTTTAAGCTGGCTTTACCATAGAGTCTTGCCCTCAAGCCAGAGCATCCCCACGTGGTGTCCCCATTGTGATGATGTCCTGGAACACCTCCCCAAGATTATACAGCAGGAGGACAGTTATTCAGATGATGTTCTTACAGTGCAGTGGAAGAAATTTGGAGTCCAGGGGCACCTTTAAGACCAACAAAGGTTTATTCAAGGTATGCGCTTTCGTGCATGCACGCACACACCTTTTCAACGTGATGAAGATGTTTTAAGATACGCAAAGATAAAAACATCTTAAGTGATGTCATACCGGGGACGTTGGCCATTGAACGTGATGAAGATGTTTTAAGATATGCGAGGACAAAAACATCTTAAGTGATGTCATACCGGGATGTTGAGCGGGGGTACTTTTAAGCTGGCTTTACCATAGAGTCTTGCCCTCAAGCCAGAGCATCCCCACGTGGTGTCCCCATTGTGATGATGTCCTGGAACACCTCCCCAGTCCCCCCACCGGAGCAATGAGGGGACCTGGCAAACCCACCACAATCTTAGACTAGAGTAACTCTACATAGGTTTGCAATGCAAAGTACCCCGTATTTTTTTTTTATCATGAGAGCTCTTACAAATTCTTCAGCTTCTGGGTTTTCCCTTAACTCGTGTCCTGTTTAATTACATTAAAAGACTTCAAGCCAACTGCAGCCCGGTCCAAAAAACAAGTGGAAGCTTTCAAATCGCTTCGGGTTCTCCACGTCTTTGGCAGCTCACGTGTGGCGCTCCCTTCCGCAAGATACCACAGCGGGCAAGAGTCTGGTTCTGCCCCACCTTGTCCCCTTTGCCGGCTTTCTTCTTACCTCATCAGACCCATCGGCACAATCGTGGTCTCCATCGCACTTCCAGCGACCGGCGATGCAACGCCCGTTGGCACAGGAGAACTCGCTTTCAGAGCACGGTCTGGGTTCTGTCGGGAGAGAGAACGCAGGGGGTGAGGGAGCTGGAAGGTCACAGGCAGCAGAGGAGCAAGGACTTGGGTATTGTCTAATTCGGGGAGGGTAACGCTGTTGCACACCCCCAGCGGCACCAGTGGATAGGTACAAGTTGTTCCTAGCAGAATGCTTTCTTGTAATTATACCAAAGCACAGAGAGTTCTTTGGAAGATGGCTCGATTTCAACACAGGAATGAGGGAGGACAGGTAAAGCCACAGATCTTTGGGGAGGAAATAGGCCTCTGGGGGCATAAACTCATTTTGCTAAACTCACAGCTCCTGGTAGATTGTGGCACCTTCCCTAGCCAATGTACTGCATTTGTGAATCAGCAGAAGACCTGCGGTGGCTGGTTAATACCTAAAGAAACATCTCCCTGTATCCCTGTAACAGTGTTGCAGTTCGGGTTACCAGACCCCCACCTGGGTCTGGGGAACCCCTGCTTTTGCAGGGCACTTCCCTGCTGCTAGCCAACTGGCTAACGAGGGAAATCCCGCCCCCAACTGGCCCAAAAGGCAACATGATGTCATCACCTGGAAATGACATCATCTTGTCGCCGACACTCTAGTTTTTGGGCAAAACTCTATGGTAAAATTGGCTACAATCCATAGAGTTTTGCCCCAAAACTAGAGCATCACCCCCCCGACAGCAGCGACGCAATGACATCACTTCCGGATGATGTCAATGCGCTCCACGTGCGCAGAAGATCCCAGAAAGGACCAAAGATCCCCCCGCTAGCTGCCAGGTAGGACCTGGCAACCCCTATTTGCAGTGTTGGGCCAGGAGGGAGCGTGAGGGCTCGTTTATACCATCTACAGGTCAAAGGTTAACCTGTCAGGACTGAAGGTAAAATCATCTGTTCTGCCCGACATGAGGCTGCCACAGAAAACGGCAGTCATGTGTCCCCTTCTCCAGTCTCCTCCGTAAGCCTTAGATTTGCAAGATTTCGTCATGTATTCTCTGCGGTAAGGGAAAGGATTTTGTAAGCCGCTCTGAGACACCTTTGGGTAGTGAAGGGCGGGGTATAAATCCAATCTCTTCCTCTCCTTCTTCTAGAGCATCACACACCCCCGACAGCAGCGACACGATGACATCACTTCCGCATGATGTCAATGGGCTCCACGTGTGCAGAAGATCCCAGAAAGGACCAAAGATCCCCCCGCTAACTGCCAGGTAGGACCTGGCAACCCCTATTTGCAGTGTTGGGCCAGGAGGGAGCGTGAGGGCTCGTTTATACCATCTACAGGTCAAAGGTTAACCTGTCAGGACTGAAGGTAAAATCATCTGTTCTGCCCGACATGAGGCTGCCACAGAAAACGGCAGTCATGTGTCCCCTTCTCCACTCTCCTCCGTAAGCCTTAGATTTGCAAGATTTCGTCATGTATTCTCTGCTCCACTTAACTGGCTGTCTCTGTGAAGGTGGGGAAACTCACAAGTGTGGTGTCATGTCGTTTGTTAAGTAAGCCACGTCAGAGCTGGAGATAGAGGAGGAGGAGGCGGCACGTAACTGTGGTTTTCTGTGGCAGCCTTGCGATTGCCATAATGTACTGCACCAGGCTGGGATAAGAGCTCCTGCCTGCAGAAACTAAGCAAGGCGGGTGGTGGTGGTTTCCAGTCCCAATCCCTTATAAAATATCTTATATGATTCAGAGGTTACATAATGTTCCCTCGGGAACTGGAAGCTCCACCTCACATAGAGAACAATGCAACTCTCAATTTATATGAGTTGTGGAAGCAAGCCCTTAATGCCTTTATCTTGTCATGGTTGGTTACACCTCTTCCAATTCATTCCAACCAGCAATGCATCTCCTGAGCCCTTAGTTCTATCAAGAGCACTGCAAGTAATCAAAACACTTAGACCGATTTCCCACAAGCAGCTGTGCCACCCTCACACGTCAGAGCCGGAAATAGAGAAGGAGGCGGCGGCACGTAACTGTGGTTTTCTGTGGCAGCCTTGCGACTGCCATAATGTACTGTACCAGGCTGGGATAAGAGCTCCTGTCTGCAGAAACTAAGCAAGGCAGGTGGTGGTGCAGAAATCGGTCAAAACATGGCCATGTAGCAAGTAGTGGGAAACTGACTAATGCAATCGGAGGAAAGGGGAGCGCGAGGGCGGCACAGCTGCTTGTGTGAAATCGGTTTTAGTATTTGTACAGGTCTTGGAATGTTCAAGCCCTTCACATCGTCTCAATAACTTTAGGACAACGTTATCAGGCAAGGCAGTGGTACTATTCCTATATTACAGGAGCAAAGTGAAGAGAGAGTTGACTTTCCTAAGGCTTCCTAGTAAATTCATGGCTGGGACAAAATGTGAATTGTGGACTTTGAAGCCACAACACTGTAGAATTCAAGATCTGTTTTCTCATGTCAATATGTACCTATTTGTGCCCCGAAAACCTCCTAGGGTTTAGGGAAGGTGACTGATTGGTTGGGAAGCATACTTGGCCAAGAAGACATGGGGGATACTTCTAGAATTGTTGGTCTGAATGCAGAAATGCCAGATAACTGCAAAGTTTTCTCATGGGTTGCCCCCACTCAGTGCCCACTGGAAATGCAATGCACAGGCTAAGAAGAGACTGAATGTATGCTTGCTTGCAACTGCCCCATCATCTCATCCTTTCGGAGAGGACTCATGTACCATTTCCCAAACCTTCTGATTCCTCCAAGGTGGAGACAGCAGAAGCATTAGAAAGGAAGGGGGTAGGTGGGGATAGTGAGCAGCCTGGTTTGTCGGGAAGAGGGGTGGAAGTCAAGGAGCCAAGCAAATGCCACGCACAGAAGCCCCCTCCATTCAGTTCGGGGTGGGGGTGGAGGAGAGGGATACATGGGAATGCAGATAAAGCCTCAAAGCATTCTTATTTTGTTTTTCCTTTCAACACAATTAAGGCTTTAAAGGGGAAGGGGGAAATATATTGTTGACAGAAACCTACCTCTGCAAGCCCCGATACGACAGTGTGAAAATGGAGAAAAACATAAGATGAGGTGAAATGGTACAAACTCAAATAACACGACATGGAAAAAAAAAGAACCCGCTGAGAGAAGGCTACTGGCTAGACTCCGCAGGGGTGGGGGGGAGTCGGAGGGGGCGAGCAGTGGCAGAGGCCCCTTTTAAAACCTTTGCCAGAGGCCTGCCCAGGTATGGAACTACCTCAGCGTCTCATGATTTCTCTCAGGTATGGCTGCAATTGTCACGTGAGAGGCCAAGCCAGTCGTATGGAATTTACTTCTTATCAACCATTGGCTCTCATCGGGACGGCCTTTTTTTTTGTCTTCTACCACTGGGACCAACCCATGTGAGCCAAGTTCATGTGTCAAAAGTGATGACAGAGACTGAACATCTTTCTCTACGGACGGTAGCAGCTTTTAAAGCAGAGGGAGAAGAGTCAAACATGAAGTTCTAACTGCTTGACTGAATTTTAGGACGTTCACAAATCAATGATTTAGGACGGAGTAGTAAAAATCACAATGGCATGTTTGTGAGGCAAAACCAGATGAGACACTAGAACTTCTGTGTCCAGAGTTCCCAGTGTTTTTAAAAATCAAATTACAAGGCACACAGGGGGATCCAGTTTAGATGAGGCCTGGGGTATGTTCCCTCTAAGCTGAGTTAGTGTGAGCTAGCTCACAGTTTTTTTAGCCTCTGGCTCACACATTTTTGTCTTAGCTCAGGAAGGATGGCTCCAGAGCAAGCAAATTTATGCAGTAGCCAAATCGTTTGCTCACAACTTTAATGCCAGGAGCTCACAAAGTAGAATTTTTGTTCACAGGACTCCATAGCTTGGAGGCAGCATTGGTGCAGAGTAAAGCCCCCCTCATTTTCTCATCCTGAAACGACTCTAAGCAGCTATTTGTCTTGTTGGGATAAAAATACAGGTATCCCAATGTATTCCCCCAGAACAGGTAGTTCCTTGAGGCTATGTCAGGTAGGAAAAACAGTGCAGGGCAGAATGTTAGCTGAGATCCCCCCCCCCCCCCAATTTTTCTCAAACTATTGGTTTTTTCTCCTTTTCTTTT
>NW_015164710.1:459758-466631 GCF_001447785.1 Gekko japonicus | reverse complement strand
CTTGGGGGGGGGGGACAACACACCGGGAGTTCTGGAGATGGAGCTCCCCAAATCTCATCTGGTTTAGCTCTCACCACAAGCTGGAAAGTTCCTGAAAGTCAAGATTTCCCCCCATAGCTACTCCTGACTGATGAGTGCAAGAAATGGCACAGAGTTGGAAGGAAAAGGTTGTGGGCACGGCAGCACTGGGAGACAGGGCTCGACCACTATTTTGCTAGGATTTCTGATGCTTTCCTTATTCAAAATTACCCCCAGAGCGGAAAACACTCCGTGGCTTGAAAAGCTCCCCTCCCCTAGAATATCTCCTGTTTCCTGCTCGTTTCAGCCTCAATGCCATTTCCTGCTTCCTTCCACTGAACTGCTTCCCTGTGAAGGGAAGCCTGAGTTATCCTGTCTATCTCTGCTCGTTTTACCTCTTCCAAGCCAGGTTGGGATATGCCACCAGCCTCCCTGAGCAGACAGGAGACCACCTCCATCCCATTGCCCCCTTCCCCTGCCCTACATGAAAATGTTCTGCCATTTAAAGGGTGGCACTGAAGGGAGCACATACTACAGTTCTCCTCGTCCGAGTTGTCTCCGCAGTCGTTGTCATAGTCACACTGCCAGCGGCCGGGCACACAGCGGTTGTTCCTGCATCGGAACTGGTACGGCTCACAGGTTCGCTCGTCTGAAAATGAAGGATGCAGTTGGGCGGGGGGGGTGAGGGAGAGAGGAAAGGGCAGGGAAAAGATGACATCAATACACTGGAAGCAATATCCAACAAATCCCATACGCATTTCCGGCATCAGGTTTCATGGGGTAGTTTGAAGACTTTTCTGCATTCTCATTTTCCTTGTTTGTAAGTTCCTGTTTCTTCAGGGTGGGTTTCTTTCTGTTTGCATGGGTTTTGTTCCCTTTAGTAGTCAATTCAATATTACATCAGGTTATCCCCAGCATAAAAACTTGCAAGTTAAATCTGCAGGGAGATACACCTGACATAAACAGATGTAATACTGAATCAACCACTAGGGGCAGCAAAACATGTGCAGAACAGGAAACACCCTCCAAGGCAACAGGAATTTCAAAACAAGGAAAATGAGAATGTGGAAATCTGTCTTTAATGAGAGACAAACTGTATCCACATGGTAGCTTCCCATCCTTCTAGTTGAGTATTCTAGCACACAGCTGGGAGAGCCGAAAGTGACCTAGGAAAACACAGGTCCGTTCCCATGCTCAACACAAGAAGATAACTGTGCCATCAGTTGCGCAGTGTGACAGAGACAGTCCAGAATATAATATCTCAGGTACTCAAAAAGATGTTATCCAAAGTGCTTATTCGGCATCCAAACTCTGAAACCACAGCTGTGTGGATACATCACAGGCAAAATGGTTGGTAGTCCCCAAAGCTTTGCTCATGCTATAACCTTCATCTTGAGATCTCCTGTCTAGGTGTGCAAAGATCCAATGAGGAAAGTGAGTGAGACAACTGGGCGACTTCTCTCTCAAGGTCCTGACAACTCTTTAAGGCAAAAAACGACAGTGCACTGAGCAGGCCAGCCACTCTCCTAATCGGTATCAGCTCAGCCAGCCAGACCACCACCTCTTTAACTTACCACATTCTTCCTTTGGTTCGTCTGAGCCATCTCCACAGTCATCCTCCCCGTCACATTTCCAACGTGCCGGGATGCACCGACCTGAATCTTTGCATCGGAACTCATCCAGGCCGCATCTCATTTGTGCTAGAAGAATGGAGAAGGGTGGGAAAAAATCAACGATGGAGTCAGTTAATGTTATTGGAAGCCAGCTGCATATGTCTGCCCTCCAAATGAGGTTAGGGGAGGCACAGGAACCTGCTTTTCCCACAAAGGGCTGTTCGGAGACTTCACATTTCAAGGGATACAATAATTACTGCAAGATTCAGACCCTTGAGAAATGATACCTTCGATTTTAATAAACAAGTTACTAGACCGCTAGCTTTCAAACATTCTAGCTGCAGGGAATCCTTTTGATATTGTCTGCTGAAGATCCCCCTCAATGGCGTAAAGTACCTGGAAATATGTATAGAGCACAACTCAGTTTATGCAGTGTGCTATCAAGTTCACATAAATTGAGAACAGCTAGATATGAGTCCAGTAGCACCATAGAGACCAACAAGATTTTCAGGGTATGACCTTTGACTCTCGAAAGCCCATACCCCCAAAATCTTGTTGGTCTCTTATGGATCCCAGCCCCCCAAGTGGGGGATCCCCTGATTTGGCAGGCTCCTTCCCGATGCTGGCCAGCTGGCCGGTGGGGGAAGCCCCGCCCGCAACTTCTGGGTAAACAGGAAGTGCATCTCCAACATGATGATGTCACTTCCAGGTGACGTCATCATGCCAAGGATCGGGGGGGGAGGCTCTGCTTTCTGGGCAAAACTCTATGGTTTTGAGGTCAATAGAGTTTTGCCCAGTAAGCAGAATATCGCCCCTGATGTCCCCAATGTGATGGTGTCACTTCTGGGTGACATCATCACATCAGGGGGGCACTTCCAGTTTGACCAGAAGTTGCTCCGTGCCCTCAGAAACGAAGAACACATTCTAGAATGCGCCCAGTGCAATATCGCCCCTGATGTCCCCAATGTGATGCGCCCAGTGCCCCCCTTCCCAGTGAGTGCCAGGGAAGATCAGCAGTGGAAGGCAAGCTGGTTTCTGGCAAAATGCTGCGGGGTTTTGGAGCAGGGAAAGGAAGAAGTAGGCTTTAAAGCTCTGAATGTCCTCCCGTGTTTCTTTCACCATGTCCAATAAGACTTCTTTGCCTAGCCACGCCCACTGCTATTTCGTTTCGGCCTGCAAAACAGAATGTTTCCTATAAAAGTTTCTCCCAGAAGCCCCTTGAGCGGGGGGAGGGGGGGAAATCCAAATTTTACAGATGCTGAAATAAAGAAAATGGGGAAAGTTTATGAAAAATACATAAATCTGAATGCCTTTTTGACTGTTTATGTCAAAAGCGGAATTCTAGGTTTTCTTTAAGTAAAAGGAGAAGCTGTATCCCTGAGAGAACAACAACTTCCTGGATAGAGACAGAGGGACCAAGCAAAACTTTCTGAAATGGACCATTTGCAACCCCAAACCCTCTATTTAGAGGGACCCGATCTGTGCACTTGACCCATGCTAAAGGGGCTCTGGCAAATCTCACAGCAGACCCTTCCAAACATCTTCTTGCAGAACGAGCAAGCTTCAGGGACCCAGCTCACCTCCTCAAAGGCACAAAGGTTGAGAATCCCCGGCGAGAAGTTACAGCCTTCTGAAGCAAACCCATTATTCCCTCCCAAGGCCAGAGACCCTCGCGAGGGTTCCCAAGATACGCCGAAGTGCCTTACTGCAATTGGCAGGTTCATCAGATCCGTCCACACAGTCATTGTCTCGGTCACACACCCACACCCGTGGGATACAGCGTTTGGTAATGGCACACTGGAACTGGTTTGGGGCACAAGTCACCTCCGCTGCAAAGGAAAGGGAAGTCCAAAGAAAACGGCTGTTCAGAAAACAGAACAAGGCTGGAGTTCGGCCCACCAAGGCTTGTTGACACTGTTTGGCAATGATCAAGACTGTGTGTTCTGAGTCCACCACTTAGGTGCAGAAACCGGTACTGGGAGTGCAATTCAACATCCTCAGGATTCCAGCACCCTTTGCTAAAGAATGGGTCTAACCCTTAGGACTGCGGCACCAAAGTATGCATTGGTATTACCTTGTAATGTCCCAAATGCCAAAGAAGGGACTGAAGGGGGGACTGGGGATCTCTGAGCCCTTAAAGCCCAGTCAGAAAGTAGGGGGATGTCGCAAAGAGAGCCAGTTTGGTGTACTGGTTAGGAGCGCGGACTCTAATCTGGGAGAACCAGGTCTGATTCCCCACTCCTCCACATGCAGCTGCTGGTGTGACCTTGGGTCAGTCACAAGCTCTTTCAGAGCTGTTCTCTCAAGAGCAGTTCTCGAAAGAGCTCTCTCATCCCCACCTACCTCACAGAGTGTCTGTTGTGGGGAGGGGAAGGGAAAGGAGATCGTAAGCCACTCTGAGACTCCTTCCGGTAGTGAAGGATGGGGTATAAATCCAATCTCTTTTCTATTCTTCAAAGAAGGTAGTCAGGATGCAAAGGTACAGTGAAATCCCCTGAGAGGAGGGATTTAAAGAGATCTGGGCTTTGGTGACCTGCAGAACTCTTTTCCCGCACCAAGAAAATGAACTTTGCAAAATGAGGACATTTGCTTAAAATATGTGATAAATGTAGCCTACGTTTATCACGTCCAGGGCTTCGTGAATGGCAAAAAAACCTCTTGGGTGATAATTTTGGTGTGGAACTTTTGATCATTTTAAGTCCAGAAGACACGCGGTCCCCTGGGTTCCAAACCAGCCCTGGACAATGTCGATGCTCTCTGTCCTGGAAGGCTTGGCACAGCACATTCAGTTACAACGATTCTTCCAAAAGGACACCAGAAAGCGAGACTCCCGTCCTCTTTTCCGGGCACAACTTACGACAGTCCTTCTCATCCTCTCCGTCACCGCAGTTGTCCTGCCCGTTGCAACGGAAGATGCCGGGGATGCAGCGGTTGGTGTTGGTACACTTAAACTGGCTGGGCAGGCAGACGTGCACCTCTGTCAAAAGAGAAACGGAAACGCTCTGAAAGGGAAACCCTTAACTTGAACTCGGATTTTTAACTGGGCATTTCGTGGGAAGCGCTGGTATTAAGGTGGTTTCAGGCGGGTAGCCGTGTCGGTCCGCAGCAGAAGAGCAAGATTCGAGTACAGTAGAAATGTGAAAGACCAACAAGATTTCCAGGGTATGAGCTTTCAAAAGTCAAAGCTCCCTTCCTCAGATACAAGTCAGGATGGAGATCCCTGAGCCCTTATATCCCAGTCAGGAGGTGGGAGGGGTGTTGCAAAGGAGGGAGACAGGATGCAAAGGGACAATGCAAAATGTAATCAGCTGGATGAGAGCAGGGGAGAAATACTTAGGGGTGGGAAATCCAGGAGGTTAGCATCTACATTGAGATAAGAATCTTATGTCCCGCCCTGACCTGGATAGCCCAGGCAAGCCCGATCTCCTCAGATCTCGGAAGCTAAGCAGGGCCAACCCTGGCAAGTCCTTGGAAGGGCCACCTCCGAGGAACACCAGACGCAGGACGCAGAGGCAGGCTAATCAAGCCACCTCTCTGAAAAATGTCCAAGTCTCCAGCAGGGGTCGCCATAAATCAACCATGACTTCCAGGCAAGCGTGTGCACAGACACACACACACACACAGCCTATGAAACCCATGTCCCTATTCAGCCCTGGAAGGTCCATTGTTCTGAATTTGTGAATGAACTCAAGTTCAGCGATTTCATGTTTAATCCAAGTTCAGCAATCTCAGGTGTTAAGGACTGCATTACTGACTGATTATACATCTATTACTACCCTTTCTCCCAGAAGCCAGGGGAAGCACACATGGCTACAGAACAAAGCCACATTTGTGCACCTCTGTGGTGGTGGCGGAAAGGGCGTCAAATCACAGCTGAACACGGTGATCCCGCATAGAGTTTTCAAGGCTGGAGACATTCCGAGCCACTGTCTGCCACTGCCTGCCTCTGCGTAGCAACCCTGGACTTCCTTGGTGGTGTCCCATCCAAGTACTAACCATGGTCAACCCGGCTTTGCCTCCGAAATTTTATTTATTTATTTATTAACTGCCCTCCCCGGTAGGAGTGGGCTCGGGGTGGTGCACAACATAATCAGATAAAACATCGCATAAAACAATTTCAGATCAGGCTAAAACTGCAAGGCATCATAACCAATCTGATCAATCCAGTAATCTAGTTAGCTATAAAGGGAAAGGTTCCCTTGCTCGAAAGCCAGTTTAGTCCGACTCTAGGGTTGCGGTGCTCATCTCCGTTTCAAAGCCGAAGAGCCAGCGCTGTCCGAAGACGTTTCCGTGGTCATATGGCCGGCATGACTAAACACCAAGGCGCACAGAACGCTGTTACCTTCCCACCGAAGTGGTACCTATTTATCTACTTGCAATTTCTTGCTTTCAAACTGCTAGGTTGGCTGGAGAGGACGCTAAAATCCTAACAGTGCCACTCTCTCATGGGGGGAGGGGAACAGGGGAGGAGGATGGGAGTGCCAAGATGGGACTGTCGCTGTCCTCCACCAAACGCCTGGCGGAACATCTCTGCCTTGCACGCCCTGCGGAATTGTAGCATGTTTGTATGTTACTTGGGTGTTACTTAGCAGAGAGTTCCACCAGGTTGGAGCCAGGGCAGAGAGAGCCCTGGCTCTGGCTGAGGACAGGTGGATGTCTCTTGGGCCAGGGACCACCAATAAATTCTGATTTCCCAGACACAACACTCTTCTAAGGGTATACCAGGAGAGGCAGTCTTGGAGGTATGTAGGTCCCTAGCCGTTAAGGGCCTTCAAGGTCAACACCATGACCTTGAATCTGATCTGGTACTCCACCAGAAGCCAATGCAGCTCACACAGCACCGGAGATGTGCTTTGCGCAGTGTCCCCGTAAGGACCTCACCACGACCTAGGTGGGATACAGCAGGACGGGGCTAGCAGGACGGGGGACGGACTGGAGAAGTGCTGAAAGTACCACCCTTAGGGGCCTTTCTAAGCTTTCTTGCTCTGCATTTTGTACCAGTTGGAGTTTCCAGGCCAGCCTCAAGGGAACTCTGACCAGATCTGGTTAGCCATCCAGGTCAGGGCTTTGCTGTGTAGAAGGGAACTCAAAAGGCATTTCAATGCTTTCTGAAGGTGATTACATACCCTCTGAGCTTTCTTTTCCTGGATCCCATGATGTCCCCCCCCCCAAAAAAAAATTCCACAGTGGGAGAGAGAAGGAAGCTCGAGGGCAAACTGTGGCACCCTCTCACCTTGGCCAC